>NW_028301576.1:20060000-20235000 GCF_042242905.1 Orbicella faveolata | reverse complement strand
TGATTGTCCTATTTTCGGCGTGGATAACATTTCCCGTGTTTTGCTCTTGAGGCTCCAAATCTTCAATCTCGGTGTGGATAGCATTTCCCGTATATTTACGAGTCACACTCTTACGCAGCGTTTTTTTCCACGTATTTTCCAAACCAACCAACGACCGCATAGAAAGTGTAGCATATAACTCTTCTTGAACCCGCAAGCACGCGAAACTACTAACGGTTTGAGCTTGGCAATTTATTATGCGACACCGTAATTGCGTAAGCATCACAACGAACAAGTTGAGATTTCATTGTCTTGTATCGAACATTTGATTGGCTGGAATTGAAAATGGGACATTTGATTGGTTGGATTTGAAAATGTTGGAATCTATTGTTTCAGTTCTGCCATCTGATTGGTTTTCATTGTCTGGGTGGCCCCCGTTTCAGTAAACGCACTGTAAAAATTACGCAAAGTTTGCATCTCTGGTAAGAGAGCTTTTAGCATCTCACTATTCCCAGCTTAAAAAATTCGTACAAAATGTTTTTTTCCGAACCAATTTTTTTTCTTTTTTCTTTGAAAAGTCAAAACGCATTCTCGGGCATGTCCAAGCATATAACAAAAAGGTTATGTTTCTGATTAAAGTAATTCTAAACTTGCCTGGCATCTAAATCAGCCCTTGCAATGGCTAAAATGTTTTTCATGCAGAATATCAATCATCTAGTTCCTTTCGTTTCAATGTTTCCTTTCTGGCCTATTTGTATTTCTTCTATCTTTATCTCTTTGTCTACAGTCCACACAACCAAAAAACCGCTTACACAAGCGAGGGCGAGACTAACATTTTTCTTTGCAAGCCAAACAGCAACTCTAAGCCAAGTGGAGTGTTAACTGGGACATTTTTCTGACTATCTGATTAATTAAAAGGCCAAAGGTTTTGGTCTCGCGTGACTCCTAGTCGTTCAAAACATGACACTGAGCGGATGGCGTGACTTCCACTGACCGCGTTAGGATGAAACTTTGTTCACGGAAGGGATAATCGTTCTAGACAATAACAGAGCACTAGTTAAAACAGCACTTTTCAAAATCACAAGGGGTTTAATAACTATGAATAAAATTCGATGCACGTTTTAGTGGTAAACATCCCTTACAAAGCAGAGCATTATTTTGAACAATTCTTCCGCATTCGCTATAGTACAGACATGATATGTCCGTATAGCACGTGCGGAAGAATTCATGTCCAATTTAACCACGTCTTCGCACGTTTGCTCAATTAAAACGCCCGTGTTTTCAGTTCAGTAAGATCAGTTCACTGTAGACTTCTCAGGCTATAGTGATCCCTTCAAACTCATTCAAGTCAGCGAACCAAAGTGAGTAGGGTATCTTTCTATAGTGTCTAATGTATAGTTCCTTTTTATTGGTTATGATTTGTTTTCATGATTGGTTGTGAGAACTCGCGTTATTTACTGCGAGGACCTTTCAACTTTGATCCAAAGACGAATTCATGCAATTGGATCAGTTAGTGTGAATGTCTTGTATGAGTTATATAAACTAATTGAAAATGTCTAATTTCATGACAATTTTTTTTCTTATTCTTTTTTTTTTTTTTTTTTTTTTTTATGACTATACGCTTAGCCGGATAACTTAGTAAATTAGCTCCTATTGACAACTGATCCTAGAAAGAGAACCCAAGGCAGCGCTAAAGCCAATGGGCGCAAGACTCGTGCTACTGACGATAGAAAAAATGGGACATGTTCTATAACTGTTTTGGTATTTTACGCTCTACAAATGACATTCACTCTTTTTTCTTCCGGTAAAAATTTATTTGATGAGAAAGTTGAGGTCGATCTCTAAGAACATGCTAAGGAAACAACCCAGGCGGCGAGTCACTATGACTCACTCTGGCAAAATGTTGCACGCGAGTTTATTCAGTGCTAGAAAAAAATTCTTTTAGAGAAATAATTAAACATAAACGATGGGTTTATCTTATTCCATGGGCTTATTGTAGATCTTTTTTGCTTGTATGGCTGTCTGTAATTCTTTTTTAACCGTTACTGGATTATTGGATCTTATAGCAAAAGAACCAAAATCTAAAACGATCAGAGACAACAATTCAGGCTCATATGGCCGAAAAAAAAATTTAAAACGTAAGAATTTTAAGCTTTAGTCCAAAAATTAGACGCTTTCTCCCAAAACATGTATATGTATATAGGGTATTAAATGAAATCAGTCTGAAATGTGTTTATGGTTCACATATTCAGCACTAGGCAAAGCTTGCGGATAAAGAGATCCGTTGAATTTCTGAAAACGTGATCAATAAGGACTTCCTGTGTAGCTGAGCTTTGAGGAGGTAATTAGCAACTGTTTCTTGTGTGATCATACTTTTTCCTCTTACTGCTATATTTACATGTAACCACTTTGCATTTTCCTTGTAATGTCTTATGACAACTCGTAGGCTATCCTAGACTACCACGTCATCAACTTACAGTGTTCAATTTGAAATTATTTATGGCTTCTGTTTCATTAACATCTGAAAGCAATAAAGCTACTTGGTGCATGACAGCGGTCATGAATCAATCCCGTTCGTTTGAGTTGCGGGATTCCTTCGTGACCGCTGTCATGCACCAGAAAGTCAGTATTGGGTCTAACCATAGATGGCATATTCTCTAAGGACTTTTATTCCAATGCAGCAAGTATAGATGTTTCGATATTGATAGGTCTTTTAACAAATTTTCTGCCTCTATAATGAAACGACTTCCCTCTTCCCCCCTGAGGTAGTGCCTTTTGTTTTTCAGTTTTTCTTGTTTTGTTTTGTTTTGTTTTGTTTTGTTTTTTTAATTCCATCACCTTTCCCTTTTTCACTCGAGTTTCCCAAGTAACCCGCGTCAGTTATTTTCACCAAGCCTCACACAGGTGACGACAAAAACGGCGGATAAGTGACCTTGGCCAAGTCATAATGCTTGTTTGTCTTGGCCAAATTTTGTAGCCCTACCACGACTCGTAAAATGGTCTAGGCGGTCCCTATGATAGAGCACAAAGTAACAATATCATAAAATGTCCTAAGCGCAATAGGAACGCAAACCACTTACAAGTCGACTCACTGCAACGTTTTGGAAATTTTATGGCGCCATTTCCATGGTCTACTAAGCAATTATTCCTCTGGCGGTTGTTGAATATAAGATGATTATAGCCAACTCGGCGCTACGCACGTCGCTGGCTATCTATGTTAGGGAGTTTAAGAAAACCACGACGGTAACGGCAACGGGAACGTCGCTAAACAAAAGATTTGATGAGGAGAACATTGGATGTGCACGTGCATTATAATTCTTGGTACATTTCTTTGCCGTCCTTTTCAAGACAACAACGTGAAATGACCAAATTCTGCGTTGTCTAGAGAACGTGAGCCACGACGGCTAATTCTTTACATTTTTATTTCAAGTTTATCGCTATGTCCCAGATTCAGTTTCGTGAAGGTTTTGACGGTGATAAACGAAGTAAATAACTTTAGAGTATCGCGCGATTCGTAGATAAAATATAAAGTCATTTGTTAATCGACGTTGTCCTCGGCGTCGGCGTCGTGGCTACTTAAATTACCTAATCTCATATCCAACGCGCGCTCGTGGACTATTTGTTAAATTAAAAACGCCCTCAAAATATAGAAAACTAAATCAAAATTTAGGGGGAAAAAACGCCCCAAAACATTACGCGTACGCTCACCATAGTTGAAGGGCACGGTATAACGGATCATATGTCATGATGGCTAAGCCATTGTAAACTCTTGAATTGCATGATGAAGTGATCCAGTTTTTAATAAATTCTAATAGACTCTTACGAGAGCTTGTCAAGGTAAGAGAGTGAATCCTCCATATAGGTCCTCTAACTAATGCCGTGTTTTCACGAGAGAGGTTTTCCACCGTTACTGCTTACCGAGGTTTCGCAACTAAACTGCAGTTGTTAGAGGAAACTAATTAACTAAAGTAGGCCGCATACAACAGACGATTTGAGGTTTTCTCGGAAACCAAGTGCTGCAACGTTGCTCAGAAACTATATTGGAAAATCGCAAAATTTGACTTAACTCCAATGCCGAACGCAGATCGTTGTCAATTTGCTTGCGGTGATGTCGTGCCAAACTCTCCTTAAATGTAAAGCTACTGTGTTTACACGATTAAAATTTCACTTCAGTAAAGTTAAAACAAAACCAAGGTAAACGCGTAAACATCACTCGTGAAAACACGGGCTAAAGCCTTGGTCAAACGGCGCATGATAGTCGATGATAGTTGATCAGTGATAGTCGGTGAAAATTATTTTTTAGACATTGCACCAGTTCTTCCGCGTATACTACTCGCGCGTTGCGTGGATGTTTTCGTGGAGGATTTGTTTATGTCGTTTCGTTTCGTTTCGTTTCGTTTCACTGAGCCAAGGAAAACCTTCAACGCTGTGGGATGTCTTCTTTGATATTTTGATAACAAGCATGGGAGCTTTGGCTCTCGGTAGTACATTTCGAAACTTAAATAGGAGTTTAAATACGTATGTCCCCTGCATAAACAATGACAACTGAATGAACGGCGGAGAAATGTTTAGACAAAACGAGAGCAAAGCAAACAAACGCTCAAACACAAGCTAGGCAACCGAACAAAAAGAGATGGTCGAAAGTGCAGGCAGACGCTCGCTGCCCAAGTAGCAAAAAACAGTTTAAGCAGCAACGGCAAAAACGCCAAAGACAACGTCGATTAAAAAACGACTTAATATTCATGCTACGAATCTCGCGAGTTTAGATTCATTCAGTTTGTCTACACTGTCAGAAATATCCCAAACAGAATATATGTAAGACAGCGTCAAAATTCGAAAAAGAAATTTTAAAAATTGGCCATCGTAAAGCTCACGTTTCTCGAATATGCACAATGTGGCTATTTCACGTTGTTGTTTTGTGACCTTTTGTAAACAACGGCAAAGAAATGAACAAAGAATTATAACGCACCCTATCACAGCCATTGTAGCCCAGATATATTTACTTCAGCCCCAAACAACGCTAACCAGTACGTAAATTTAAATGTAGACCCTTGACCTACCGCGCGTCCCACACACACGATGCTCTTCTTCTAATACAGTTTCAACACTATTTCAGCCCAGATATATTTTCTTCAACCCCAAACAACGCTAACCAATACGTAAATTTCATGTAGAACCTTGACCTATCGCGTCTTCCCACACACATAAGTTCAGTTCAGATATGCCGGCCTGTTTCTACTTTAGGCACCATAATCCAAGCTACATGAACCAATTCTGAGAAAAGAAAACTTCAGCTAGCTCACTTTTTCGTTACGTACACTATTCTCCATTGCTTTCTGCGATCTCAACTACTTTCACAGCTAACTTCTTCAATGCTTTTCTTCAATTCTAGTTCAATTTCACAAATATTTCAGCCCACAAATATGTTTAGTTCAGCCCTAAACAAAGCTCACCAATACGTAAATTTAATATACTACCCTGGACTTATCGCGTGTCCCACACACACAATGCTCTTCTTCTAGTACAATTTCACTACTATTTCAGCCCAGATATATTTACTTCAACCCCAAACAACGCTAACCAATACGTAAATTTAATGTAGAACCTTGACCTATCCCTTCTCCCACACACATAAGTTAAGTTCAGATATGCCGCTCTGTTTCTACTTAAGACACCATAATCCAAGCTACATGAACGTCATGAACCAATTCTGATCAAGAAAAAAACTTCAGCTAGCTCACCTTTTCTTTACGTACACTATTCTCCATTGCTTTCTGCTATCTCAACTACTTTCACAGCGAACTTCTTCAATGCTTTTCTTCAATTCTAGTTCAATTTCACAAATATTTCAGCCCACAAATATGTTTAGTTCAGCCCTAAACAAAGCTCACCAATACGTAAATTTAATGTACTACCCTTGACTTATCGCGTGTCCCACACACACAATGCTCTTATTCTAGTACAATTTCACCACTATTTCAGCCCAGATATATTTACCTCAACCCCAAACAACGCTAGCCAATACGTAAATTTAATGTACTACCCTTGACTTATCGCGTGTCCCACACACACAATGCTCTTATTCTAGTACAATTTCACCACTATTTCAGCCCAGATATATTTTCTTCAACCCCAAACAACGCTAACCAATACGTAAATTTAATGTAGAACCTTGACCTATCCCTTCTCCCACACACATAAGTTAAGTTCAGATATGCCGCTCTGTTTCTACTTAAGACACCATAATCCAAGCTACATGAACGTCATGAACCAATTCTGATCAAGAAAAAAACTTCAGCTAGCTCACCTTTTCTTTACGTACACTATTCTCCATTGCTTTCTGCTATCTCAACTACTTTCACAGCGAACTTCTTCAATGCTTTTCTTCAATTCTAGTTCAATTTCACAAATATTTCAGCCCACAAATATGTCGTTCAACAAAGCTCACCAATACGTAAATTTAATGTAGAACTTTGACCTATCTCGTCTCCCTCACACATAAGTTCAGTTCAGATATTTCAGTGCTCATACAATGCTCACACAGGGTTTATTTACTACCTCCCAGACTGTATTTCTCTTCCACAAAGTAGAGCGGCGAATCGTGCGCGACATAAGCGCAGCGCGACAAAAGCTCTACGCTGCCTATCCAAAAAAATGCGATGCGTGCCAACATGTAAGCTCTGACTACGTCATCGCTTAAAACCGCTTACACAAGCGAGGGCAGAGGGAGGAAAGGTGAATTGTAAATGCAAGACTTGGCGAGAAGGCGAGACTAACATTTTTCTTTGCAAGCCAAACAGCAACTCTAACCCAAGTGGAGTGTTAATTAACTGGGGCATTTCTGACTATCTGATTAATTAAAAGGCCAAAGGTTTTGGTCTCGCGTGACTGCTAGTCGTTCACAACGTGACACTGAGCGGATGTTGTGACTTCCACTGACCGGTTAGGATGAAACCTTGTTTACGAAAGGGATAATCGTTCTAGACAACAACAGAGCACTAGTTAAAACAGCATTTTTCAAAATCACAAGGGGTTTAACAATTATATGAAAAATTCGATGCACGTTTTAGTGGTAAATATCCCTTACAAAGCAGAACATTATTTTGAACAATTCTTCGGCATCCGCCATAGTACAGACATGATCATGACGAGATTCGCAGCAGGGTATGGGTTCTAATTTCCGGTGGGTTGTGTTACGAGATCGAAGATTCTGTCGTCGCTGTGTAGTTTGCGGTAATCGACCTGTCACGCATCTCACCGCAAGAGTGAAAGAAGAAGACCAGACAAGAAATAGTCGTACATTGCGAATGGTTAATTATTATGACAGGGATAATAACATTTAAGATTGAGCGCCGGAGAGAATGGTCGTATGTGAACTATTATCCGTATTCACGAGTGTTCGGATACTACGCAAACCGGACGCAATTTCGAGTGAATTGTCTTACAGACCGCATCCTATAGAGTCCCAAAGTGTGACGTCACAAAAGAATAAATTTGAGAAATTATGGGATTTGGCGCCATTTTCGAATAGAGCGTCCTTAAAAAAGGGTCCTTGCCAAAAATTACCTCTTAATTGTAATTCCCAGCCGAAATATAAAGGATGAAAATTTGGTACTACCCCATATAAATCTCTCTAATTTTGAGTCAGTTCTAAACTGAAGGAACTGAAACAAATTTTGAAGGGTTTGTATGGGATGCTGTCAAACTTTGATCCCCTATATCTCTATCGGGAATTGCAATTCAGAGCTAATTTTTGGGATGAGGGCATCTTTTAGGATCCTCTATAAGAATATGACATCATATCCCGTAATTTCAAAAATTTTATTTTTGTGACGTCATCACTTTAGGACTCTATAACTACCGTAGCAAGAACAGTTTATCCATGGTATTGTTGAAGTTTGCACCGACCTTACCAAATCGATCACATTTGGCGCCAAGGTCGATGGACCTTGATGGTTTGGCTCGGAAAGGAAAAGGTATACGGTCGGTTTTCACTAGTTCTGGCATTCTTGCTAACCCAATTCGACGGTAAAAATCTACAAGGCGATGAATGATCGTTTCAGTGGAGTTCAAAACAATCAAACTTTGATAAATTCCCTTCCAATCGATGAAATGGCGGGAACTGGTGAGATTTCCGCCTACTTGCTCGAGACGCCGCCACGTTCACCAGAAAATATACAGCGTGTTTAAGCCCTGCAATGTCGAAGCAAGTCTGGTTAAACAACCGTTGGAAGCCTTGAAAGAGTTAGAAAAATGCTAAATGGTCCTAGGATCGATCCTCGGCTGAAAATGAAGTGAGTGTAAGTCCTCATTGCATCACAGCGAGTAAGCCTAGATCTATTGTTGTCATTGTCACTAAAACACAAGTGCCACAGTGAGTGTAGTTTCAAACACTACGTAATGGCTAAATTAAGCATTTTTTTTTGCCTTGCCTATTCAAGGTTACACATCTATTGAATTTTGACCACTAGATACACTTAAAAATATTTTAAATGTTCATTTTATTACTAATTGATTACTAATTTATTATTAAAATATTACTAAACTTGAGAATTTAATTTTGATTTGGCACCAAATATTGTTAAGCCTCATCCCTGAAGCAAGAGAGCAGCTTAGTCTCTCTAGGCTGTGGTTCTGTGAGAATTTATTCTCTGGGTGTTTCATATGGAACTAACCGTCAAGCTTATTTAAATATACTTTCATGCATAATTTTGAGGATTTAAATTTTAATTGTGTTGACACCTAAATGATATTGTTTTGGCTTAATCCCTGAAGCAGCAGAGCAGCTTAGCCTCTTTAGGCTGTGGTTCTGTGAGAATTCATTCTCCGGGTGTTTCATTGGGAAGAAAAAGTCAGGCTTACTGAAATTAAACATTAATACATAATTTTTGATCAATGATTTAAATCTTAATTGTTTCGATACCAAAACAATATTGTTTAGCTTAATCCCTGAAGCAGCAGAGCAGCTTAGCCTCTTTAGGCTGTGGTTCTGTGAGAATTTATTCTCCGGGCATTTCATTGGGAACTAACAGTCAAGCTCATTTTAATATATTTTAATGCTTTTGAGGATTTAAATCTTAAATTATTTTATTGACACGCAAATGATATTGTTTGGCTCAATCCCTGAAGCAGCAGAGCAGCTTAGCCTCTTCAGGCTGTGGTTCTGTGAGAATTCATTCTCCGGGTGTTTCTTTGGGAACTAACAGTCAAGCTTATTTAAATATACTTTCATGCATAATTTTGAGGTTTTAAATCTTAATTGTATTGACACCCAAATGACATTGTTTGGCTTAATCCCTGAAGCAGCAGAGCAGCTTAGCCTCTTTAGGCTGTGGTTCTGTGAGAATTTATTCTCTGGGTGTTTCATTGGGACCTAAAAGTCAAGCTCATTTAAATATACTTTCATGCATAAAGTTGAGGATTTAAATCTTACAGTAATTGTATTGACACCCAAATGACATTGTTTGGCTCAATCCCTGAAGCAGCAGAGCAGCTTAGTCTCTTTAGGCTGTGGTTCTGTGAGAATTTATTCTCCGGGTGTATCATTGGGAACTAACAGTCAAGCTCATTTTAACATATTTTAATGCTTTTGAGGATTTAAATCTTAAATTATTTTATTGACACGCAAATGATATTGTTTGGCTCAATCCCTGAAGCAGCAGAGCAGCTTAGCCTCTTCAGGCTGTGGTTCTGTGAGAATTCATTCTCCGGGTGTTTCTTTGGGAACTAACAGTCAAGCTTATTTAAATATACTTTCATGCATAATTTTGAGGTTTTAAATCTTAATTGTATTGACACCCAAATGACATTGTTTGGCTCAATCCCTGAAGCAGCAGAGCAGCTTAGCCTCTTTAGGCTCTGGTTCTGTGAGAATTTATTCTCCGGGTGTTTCATTGGGAACTAACAGTCAAGCTCATTAAATTATACTTTCATGCATAATTTTGAGGATTTAAATCTTAATAGTTTGCCTGGAATAATGAAATACAGTTGTCATTATTAAATGTGATTTATCTGAGCTGAGCAGAAGAAAAATCCAGGGAACTGAGAGATTAGTGTACCATTAGTCCCTTTAATATCTTTTATGCTGTCTGATGATGTACTTTTCCAACATAGAGTCCCACAGTTAGTATCCATAAGTGAAAGTGTCCAACACGGGACACCATAATTTATTAGTTCGCAACACTCCCAAGTTTCTCTACCTTGCTCTTCTCACCAATTATTATTTCAGAGAGTGAAGAGAGGCTTGCTTTGTAGTTTTCTTTTTCTTTGTAGCTTCCAGGGCAGCACGGCCTCACAGTTGAGGAGACGACCCTTTTCTCGTTCGAGTGCAAGCGACTTAAAGGGGATACGAGGCTTAACAGTTTCTCTTTTTTCTTATATCATCACACGCAAGTCGCGCTTTTTGCTCACCTCGCGCTTGACCATGTTGACTGTCTCTTTGCCAGGATAATTTAAAAGTTCTACATTTCTCGGCCCTGGTAATTAGAACGTGATGGTGTCAACTCATTGTGCGGCAATTTTCTAAAAATTTGCGGCACAATTTAAGTACTTACAAGTACTTACCGGGAGCATTGGGATTGTGCGTAAAGCCGATTCCCTCCGCTATTTCTGTCAGCCGTTCCAAATACTGCAGATCACGCTCTTTTAGAAGGCGAGGATGAACTTTCGGAGCTGTTTTATTTGGTAACGAAAACTCAGTTCTGCTTGGTGTATCATTTCCAGGTTGCTTTGTGTCGAAATGTTTCTCTAATGACTTCCTTATTTTAGATTCCTTTTAACAAAGGGGACATGTCACGTAGATCTAAGAACAAGTAGAGCCAAACTTATGATTTCGTCACTTCTCCAAACGAAAATCTCTTGCTGTCGAAACTAAGAAACTCCGTACAAATCTTCGCACCAGAGATCTTAACTGGTAAAAGGGGACTGAGCCGTAGGAGCAGTATTTACCGCTTTAGAAAGGTTTGTAATGTCCATTAACTGATCAGTCTATCCAGAGTTCCGGCCAGATTTAAAGGCTATTGTTTAAATTTGTCAATAGAATAGTACGCCGTTATACTTAGTAAAAATGCCTGTTGAAATTCTTGTTCTTACTTTATTTCGAGCGGTTCGTGTGCCGTATTTTGCGAGTAGTTTTGAATGGAAAGAAGCGATTGCAAAAAAACTCACTCCTGACCAATCAAACATGAATTGAACACCGAATTTAATTCCTGCGATGCCCAAGGACACCGTGTTGTTTTGTTTACAGCGAAGAAGCGTCTTCTATTAACAAATACATTTACCGGCATCTGAAGCGGCAGGTTTTTCAGTTTATCCGCTGAATAATCTCTGTGTTTTGTCTTTGCAGAAAAATAAGAAAAATGAAAATGTCTGTTTGTGCCCTTGTTTCTGAGCCTGTATTCATTCGATCAACTTGACGGGTTCGTGTTTCTGTTGTCAGATCGCGGTCTGATTAAATTGATTTCTTAACACGTCTCTTGCGAAGAGGCGTCAAGGAATTTCATTCCCACTGTTAAGCTACGTGTCGAATAAACTAGGACCCCTGCCGATGTTCTACGGTTGAACCGTAGAACATCGGCAGGGGTCCATGATTTCAGATCCTCATGAATCTCGTAGTGGTCCGTATAGCAAATGCGGAAGAATTCATGTCTAATTTAACCACGTGTTCGCACGTTTGCTCAATTAAAACGCCCGTGTTTTCAGTTCAGTAAGATCAGTTCACTGTAGACTTCTCAGGCTATAGTGATCCCTTCAAACTCATTCAAGTCAGCGAACCAAAGTGAGTGGGGTATCTTTCTATATTGTCTAATGTATAGTTCCTTTTTATTAGTTATGATTTGTTTTCATGATTGGTTGTGAGAACTGGCGTTATTAATTGCGAGGACCTTTCAACTTTGATCCAAAGACGAATTCATGCAATTGGATCAATTAGTGTGAGTGTCTTGTATGAGTTATATAAACTAATTGAAAATGTCTAATTTCGTGACAATTTTCTTTTTTTTTAATGACTATACGCTTAGCCGGATAACTTAGTAAATTGACTCCTATTGACAAAATGATCTCAGAAAGAGAACCCAAGGCAGTGCTAAAGCCAATGGGCGCAAGACTCGTGCTACTGACGATAGAAAAAATGGGACATTTTCTATAACTGTTTTGGTATTTTACGCTCTACAAATGACATTCACTCTTTTTTTTTTGGTAAAGATTTATTTGATGAGAAAGTTGAGGTCGATCTCTAAGAACATGCTAAGGGAACAACCCAGGCGGCGAGTCACTATGACTGACTCTGGCAAAATGTTGCACGCGAGTTTATTCAGTGCTAGAACAAAATTCTTTTAGAGAGATAATTAAACATAAATGATGGGTTTATCTTATTCCATGGGCTTATTGTAGATCTTTTTCGCTTGTATGGCTGTCTGTAATTCTTTTTTAACCGTTATTGGATTATTGGATCTTATAGCAAAAGAACCAAAATCTAAAACGATCAGAGACAACAATTCAGGCTCATATGGCCGAAAAAAAAATTTAAAACGTAAGAATTTTAAGCTTTACTCTAAAAAGTAGACGCTTTTTCCCAAAACATGTATATGTATATAGGATATTAAATGAAATCAGTCTGAAATGTGTTTATGGTTCACATATTCAGCACTAGGCAAAGCTTGCGGATAAAGAGATCCGTTGAATTTCTGAAAACGTGATCAATAAGGACTTCCTGTGTAGCTGAGCTTTGAGGAGGTAATTAGCAACTGTTTTTTGTGTGATCATACTTTTTCCTATTACTGCTATATTTACATGTAACCATTTTGTATTTTCCTTGTAATGTCTTATGACAACTCGTAGGCTATCCTAGACTACCACATCATGAACTTACAGTGTTCAATTTGAAATTATTTATGGCTTCTGTTTCATTAACATCTGAAAGCAATAAAGCTACTTGGTGCATGACAGCGGTCATGAATCAATCCCGTTCGTTTGAGTTGCGGGATTCCTTCGTGACCGCTGTCATGCACCAGAAAGTCAGTATTGGGTCTAACCATAGATGGCATATTCTCTAGGGATTTTTATTCCAATGCAGCAAGTATAGATGTTTCGATATTGATAGGTCTTTTAACAAATTTTCTGCCTCTATAATGAAACGACTTCCCTCTTCCCCCCTGAGGTAGTGCCTTTTGTTTTTCAGTTTTTCTTGTTTTGTTTTGTTTTGTTTTGTATATATATTTTTTAATTCCATCGTCTTTCCCTTTTTCACTCGAGTTTCCCAAGTAACCCGCGTCAGTTATTTTCACCAAGCCTCACACAGGTGACGACAAAAATGGCGGATAAGTGACCTTGGCCAAGTCATAATGCTTGTTTGTCTTGGCCAAATTTTGTAGCCCTACCACGACTCGTAAAATGGTCTAGGCGGTCCCTATGATAGAGCACAAGTAACAATATCATAAAATGTCCTAAGCCCAATAGGAACGCAAACCACTTACAAGTGGACTCACTGCAACGTCTTGGAAATTTTATGGCGCCATTTCCATGGTCTACTAAGCAATTATTCCTCTGGCGGTTGTTGAATATAAGATGATTATAGCCAACTCGGCGCTACGCACGTCGCTGGCTATCTATGTTAGGGAGTTTAAGAAAACCACGACGGTAACGGCAACGGGAACGTCGCTAAACAAAAGATTTGATGAGGAGAACAATGGCTGTGCACGTGCGTTATAATTCTTGGTACATTTCTTTGCCGTCCTTTTCAAGACAACAACGTGAAATGACCAAATTCTGCGTTGTCTAGAGAACGTGAGCCACGACGGCTAATTCTTTACATTTTTATTTCAAGTTTATCGCTATGTCCCAGATTCAGTTTCGTGAAGGTTTTGACGGTGATAAACAAAGTAAATAACTTTAGAGTATCGCGAGATTCGTAGATAAAATATAAAGTCATTTGTTAATCGACGTTGTCCTCGGCGTCGCCGTCGTGGCTACTTAAATCACCTAATCTCATATCCAACGCGCGCTCGTGGACTATTTATGTTAAATTAAAAACGCCCTCAAAATATAGAAAACTAAATCAAAATTTAGGGGAAAAAAACGCCCCAAAACATTACGCGTACGCTCACCACAGTTGAAGGGCACGGTATAACGGATCATATGTCATGATGGCTAAGCCATTGTAAACTCTTGAATTGCATGATGAAGTGATCCAGTTTTTAATAAATTCTAATAGACTCTTACGAGAGCTTGTCAAGGTAAGATAGTGAATCCTCCATATAGGTCCTCTAACTAATGCCGTGTTTTCACGAGAGAGGTTTTCCACCGTTACTGCTTACCGAGGTTTCGCAACTAAACTGCAGTTATTAGAGAAGCTGTTTACAGGAAACTAATTAACTAAAGTAGGCCGCATACAACAGACGGTTTGAGGTTTTCTCGGAAACCAAGTGCTGCAACGTTGCTCAGAAACTATATTGGAAAATCGCAAAATTTGACTTAACTCCAATGCCGAACGCAGATCGTTGTCAATTTGCTTGCGGTGATGTCGTGCCAAACTCTCCTTAAATGTAAAGCTACTGTGTTTACACGATTAAAAAATTTCACTTCAGTAAAGTTAAAACAAAACCAAGGTAAACACGTAAACATCACTCGTGAAAACACGGGCTAAAGCCTTGGTCAAACGGCGCATGATAGTCGATGAGAGTTGATCAGTGATAGTCGGTGAAAATTATTTTTTAGACATTGCACCAGTTCTTCCGCGTATACTACTCGCGCGTTGCGTGGATGTTTTCGTGGAGGATTTGTTTATGTCGTTTCGTTTCGTTTCGTTTCGTTTCACTGAGCCAAGGAAAACCTTCAACGCTGTGGGATGTCTTCTTTGATATTTTGATAACAAGCAAGGGAGCTTTGGCTCTCAGTAATACATTTCGAAACTTAAATAGGAGTTTAAATACGTATGTCCCCTGCATAAACAATGACAACTGAATGAACGGCGGAGAAATGTTTAGACAAAACGAGAGCAAAGCAAACAAACGCTAAAACACAAGCTAGGCAACCGAACAAAAAGAGATGGTCGAAAGTGTAGGCAGACGCTCGCTGCCCAAGTAGCAAAAAGCAGTTTAAGCAGCAACGGCAAAAACGCCAAAGACAACGTCGATTGACAAACGACTTAATATTCATGCTACGAATCTCGCGAGTTTAGATTCATTCAGTTTGTCTACACTGTCAGAAATATCCCAAACAGAATATATGTAAGACAGCGTCAAAATTCGAAAAAGAAATTTTAAAAATTGGCCATCGTAAAGCTCACGTTTCTCGAATATGCAAAATGTGGCTATTTCACGTTGTTGTTTTGTGACCTTTTGTAAACAACGGCAAAGAAATGAACAAAGAATTATAACGCACCCTATCACAGCCATTGTAGCCCAGATATATTTACTTCAGCCCCAAACAACGCTAACCAGTACGTAAATTTAAATGTAGACCCTTGACCTACCGCGCGTCCCACACACACGATGCTCTTCTTCTAATACAGTTTCACCACTATTTCAGCCCAGATATATTTTCTTCAACCCCAAACAACGCTAACCAATACGTAAATTTAATGTAGAGCCTTGACCTATCGCGTCTCCCACACACATAAGTTCAGTTCAGATATGCCGGCCTGTTTCTACTTTAGACACCATAATCCAAGCTACATGAACCAATTCTGAGAAAAGAAAACTTCAGCTAGCTCACTTTTTCTTTACGTACACTATTCTCCATTGCTTTCTGCGATCTCAACTACTTTCACAGCGAACTTCTTCAATGCTTTTCTTCAATTCTAGTTCAATTTCACAAATATTTCAGCCCACAAATATGTTTAGTTCAGCCCTAAACAAAGCTCACCAATACGTAAATTTAATGTACTACCCTTGACTTATCGCGTGTCCCACACACACAATGCTCTTATTCTAGTACAATTTCACCACTATTTCAGCCCAGATATATTTACCTCAACCCCAAACAACGCTAGCCAATACGTAAATTTAATGTACTACCCTTGACTTATCGCGTGTCCCACACACACAATGCTCTTATTCTAGTACAATTTCACCACTATTTCAGCCCAGATATATTTTCTTCAACCCCAAACAACGCTAACCAATACGTAAATTTAATGTAGAACCTTGACCTATCGCGTCTCCCACACACATAAGTTCAGTTCAGATATGCCGCTCTGTTTCTACTTAAGACACCATAATCCAAGCTACATGAACGTCATGAACCAATTCTGATCAAGAAAAAAACTTCAGCTAGCTCACCTTTTCTTTACGTACACTATTCTCCATTGCTTTCTGCTATCTCAACTACTTTCACAGCGAACTTCTTCAATGCTTTTCTTCAATTCTAGTTCAATTTCACAAATATTTCAGCCCACAAATATGTCGTTCAACAAAGCTCACCAATACGTAAATTTAATGTAGAACTTTGACCTATCTCGTCTCCCTCACACATAAGTTCAGTTCAGATATTTCAGTGCTCATACAATGCTCACACAGGGTTTATTTACTACCTCCCAGACTGTATTTCTCTTCCACAAAGTAGAGCGGCGAATCGTGCGCGACATAAGCGCAGCGCGACAAAAGCTCTACGCTGCCTATCCAAAAAAATGCGATGCGTGCCAACATGTAAGCTCTGACTACGTCATCGCTTAAAACCGCTTACACAAGCGAGGGCAGAGGGAGGAAAGGTGAATTGTAAATGCAAGACTTGGCGAGAAGGCGAGACTAACATTTTTCTTTGCAAGCCAAACAGCAACTCTAACCCAAGTGGAGTGTTAATTAACTGGGGCATTTCTGACTATCTGATTAATTAAAAGGCCAAAGGTTTTGGTCTCGCGTGACTGCTAGTCGTTCACAACGTGACACTGAGCGGATGTTGTGACTTCCACTGACCGGTTAGGATGAAACCTTGTTTACGAAAGGGATAATCGTTCTAGACAACAACAGAGCACTAGTTAAAACAGCACTTTTCAAAATCACAAGGGGTTTAACAATTATATGAAAAATTCGATGCACGTTTTAGTGGTAAATATCCCTTACAAAGCAGAACATTATTTTGAACAATTCTTCGGCATCCGCCATAGTACAGACATGATATGTCCGTATAGCAAATGCGGAAGAATTCATGTCTAATTTAACCACGTGTTCGCACGTTTGCTCAATTAAAACGCCCGTGTTTTCAGTTCAGTAAGATCAGTTCACTGTAGACTTCTCAGGCTATAGTGATCCCTTCAAACTTATTCAAGTCAGCGAACCAAAGTGAGTGGGGTATCTTTCTATATTGTCTAATGTATAGTTCCTTTTTATTAGTTATGATTTGTTTTCATGATTGGTTGTGAGAACTGGCGTTATTAATTGCGAGGACCTTTCAACTTTGATCCAAAGACGAATTCATGCAATTGGATCAATTAGTGTGAGTGTCTTGTATGAGTTATATAAACTAATTGAAAATGTCTAATTTCGTGACAATTTTCTTTTTTTTTAATGACTATACGCTTAGCCGGATAACTTAGTAAATTGACTCCTATTGACAAAATGATCTCAGAAAGAGAACCCAAGGCAGTGCTAAAGCCAATGGGCGCAAGACTCGTGCTACTGACGATAGAAAAAATGGGACATGTTCTATAACTGTTTTGGTATTTTACGCTCTACAAATGACATTCACCCTTTTTTTTTCGGTAAAGATTTATTTGATGAGAAAGTTGAGGTCGATCTCTAAGAACATGCTAAGGAAACAACCCAGGCGGCGAGTCACGATGACTGACTCTGGCAAAATGTTACACGCGAGTTTATTCAGTGCTAGAACAAAATTCTTTTAGAGAGATAATTAAACATAAACGATGGGTTTATCTTATTCCATGGGCTTATTGTAGATCTTTTTCGCTTGTATGGCTGTCTGTAATTCTTTTGTAACCGTTATTGGAATATTGGATCTTATAGCAAAAGAACCAAAATCTAAAACGATCAGAGACAACATTTCAGGCTCATATGGCCGAAAAAAAAATTTAAAACGTAAGAATTTTAAGCTTTAGTCTAAAAATTAGACGCTTTTTCCCAAACATGTATATGTTTATAGGGTATTAAATGAAATCAGTCTGAAATGTGTTTATGGTTCACATATTCAGCACTAGGCAAAGCTTGCGGATAAAGAGATCCGTTGAATTTCTGAAAACGTGATCAATAAGGACTTCCTGTGTAGCTGAGCTTTGAGGAGGTAATTAGCAACTGTTTTTTGTGTGATCATACTTTTTCCTATTACTGCTATATTTACATGTAACCATTTTGCATTTTCCTTGTATTGTGTTATGACAACTCGTAGGCTATCCTAAACTACCACATCATGAACTTACAGTGTTCAATTTGAAATTATTTATGGTTTCTGTTTCATTAACATCTGAAAGCAATAAAGCTACTTAGGTATGGTTAGACGCAATATTGACTTCCTGGTGCATGACAGCGGTCATGAATCAATCCCGTTCGTTTGAGTTGCGGGATTCCTTTGTGACCGCTGCCATGCACCAGGACTTCAATATTGGGTCTAACCATAGATGGTATATTCTCTAAAGATTTCTATTCCAGTGCAGCAAGTATAGATGTTTCGATATTGATAAGCCTTTAAACAAATTTTCTGCCTCTATAATGAAACGACTACCCTCTTCCCCCCTGAGGTAGCGTGCCTTTTGTTTTCAGTTTTTCTTGTTTTGTTTTGTTTTGTATTTTTTTTTAAATAAATTCCATCATCTTTCCCTTTTTCACTCGAGTTTCCCAAGTAACCCGTCAGTTATTTTCACTAAGCTTCACACAGGTGACGACAAAAATGCACGAAAAGTGGCGGATAAGTGACCTCGGCCTAGTCATAATGCTTCTTTGTCTTGGCCTAATTTTGTAGCCCTACCACGTCTCGTAAAATGGTCTAGGCGGTCCCTATGATAGAGCACAAAGTAACAATATCATAGAATGTCCAAAGCCCAAGAGGAACACGAACCACTTGCAAGTGGACTCACTGCAACGTCTTGGAAATGTTATGGCGCCATTTCCATGGTCTACTAAGCAATTATTCCTCTGGCGGTTGTTGGATATGAGATGGTTATAGCCAACTCGGCGCTACGCACGTCGCTGGCTATCTATGTTAGGGAGTTTAAGAAAACCACGACGGCAACGGCAACGGCAACGGGAACGTCGCTAAATAAACGATTTGATGAGGAGAACAATGGCTGTGCACGTGCATTATAATTCTTGGTACATTTCTTTGCCGTCCTTTTCAAGACAACAACGCCTGAAATGACCAAATTCTGCGTTGTCTAGAGAACGTGAACCACGACGGCTAATTTTAAAAATTTTTATTTCAAGTTGATCGCTATGTCCCAGATTCAGTTTCGTGAAGGTTTTGACGGTGATAAACAAAGTAAATAATTTCAGAGTACCGCGAGATTCGTAGATAAAATATAAAGTCATTTTTTAATCGACGTTGTCCTCGGCGTCGCCGCCGTGGTTACTGAAATTACCTAATCTCATATCCAACGCGCGCTCGTGGACTATTTATGTTAAATTAAAAACGCCCTCAAAATATAGAAAACTAAATCAAAATTTAAGACAGAAAAAACGCCCCAAAACATTACGCGTAGCTCACCATAGTTGTAGGACACGGTATAACGGATCTTATTATATGGAGAAGAGTGTTTTACTGGGAACTAAACCACTCGTAGATTCCATACGCCACTTCATCCGGGACCCGAGTGGCGTATTTTCCGTATGTCACCTTTGTGAGTGTCGTATCGTTCAATGAAGTCACGATTCCCGCCTTTTGTTTTTGTTGAATTGGTTTCTCCATATAATAAAAAGAACATTACACGTTGGCTCGAAGATATGAATTTTACGTTCTTGCCACTCGAACATAAAATTCATATCTTCTCGCCACCGTGTAATATCCTCTATATATGTCATGATGGCTAAGCCATTGAAAACTCTTTAACTGCATGATGAAGTGATCCAGTTTCTAATAAATTCTAATAGACTCTTACATGAGATTGTCAAGGTAAGAGAGTGAATCCCCCATATACGTCCTCTAACTAATGCCGTGTTTTCACGAGAGAGGTTTACTACGGTTACTGCTTACCGAGGTAATAGAGAAGCTGTTTACAGGAAACTAATTAACTAAAGTAGGCCGCATACAACAGACGGTTTGAGGTTTCCTCGGAAACCAAGTGCTACAATGTTGCTCAGAAACTATTGGAAAATCATAAAATTTGACTTTACTCCAATGCCGAGCGCAGATCGTTCTCAATTTGCTTGCGGTGATGTCGTGCCAAACTCTCCTTAGATGTAAAGCTACTGTATTTACACGATTAAAAATTTCACTTCAGTACTGAGTTAAAACAAAACCAAGGTAAACACGTAAACATCACTCGTGAAAACACGGGCTAAAGCCTTGGTCAAACGGCGCATGATAGTCGAATGATAGTTGATGATAGTCGGTGAAAATTATTTTTTAGACATTGCACCAGTTCTTCCGCAAATATTACTCGAGCGTTACGTGGATGTTTTCGTGGAGGATTTGTTTATATGTCGTTTCGCTTCGTTTCGTTTTACTAAGCAAAGGAAAACCTCCAACGCTGGGGGGATGTCTTCCTAGATATTTTGATAACAAGCAAGGGAGCTTTGGCTCTCAGTAATACATTTCGAAACTTAAATAGGAGTTTAAATAAGAGACGTATGTGCCCTGCATAAACAATGACAACTGAATGAACGGCGGAGAAATATTTCGAGAAAACGAGAGCAAAGCAAACAAACGCTAAAACACAAGCTAGGCAACCGAACAAAAAGAGATGGTCGAAAGTGCAGGCAGACGCTCGCTGCTCAAGTAGCAAAAAGCAGTTTAAGCAGCAACGGCAAAAACGCCAAAGACAACGTCGATTAAAAAACGACTTAATATTCATGCTACGAATCTCGCGAGTTTAGATTCATTCAGTTTGTCTACACTGTCAGAAATATCCCAAACAGAATATATGTAAGAAAGCGTCAAAATTCCGAAAAAGAAATTTAAAAAATTGGCCGTCGTAAAGCTCACGATTCTCGAATATGCGGAATGTGGCTATTTCACGTTGTTGTTTCGTGACCTTTTGTAAACAACGGCAAAGAAATGAACAAAGAATCAAAACATATAAAATCAAAGTGGCTATGAGCCACTCAACTTGGAAAATGGATCGTCTGTAGACCGTGGCAATTTCGATGCCACTGACTTGAGGTTTTAATCCGTAGGTTAAGTTAAAGTTAGAGCTCAGTGGCATTGTTCAGAACTGGTGCAAAACCCAACTGCAAAAGAATAACACTCTTGAAACATTCATGAAGTTATCGGTCCGAGAGACCGAGTTATCCTCGTCGGAGAAAGTACCGCTTCTTGTCCGATCACCAAAGCATGAATTAATTCTCATTTTCATTCCTCTCCTTTCTCTTTTTCGCTCTTTTTTTTCCCAGCCAATATCAGTGATTTTTTTCTCCCTTTGTTACCTTTCCTCGTCTCAGAAATTAAAAGAAAAAATGCATTCAGCGTAGAGTCACTATACCACAAGGACAGCACCGCGTCTTGTCCGCTCAACAAAATTCAGCCCTGTTCGGTGGGGTCCGTACCTGGATGGGTGACCAAATACGAATACCCCGTGTTGTAATAACTTCTTTTTTTTCTCTTTTTTTTTTCCCCTTCCCTTTCCAAGGCGATATTAAAGACTGCAGAACTCCCAGCATTGGTAATGTCGTTTCGTCTATTACTCAACTATTTGTTCCTCCTTTCGCCATGTCCGTATTCAAGTGTGCTTAATTACAATATCGTATAAATAAACAGCGGAACACGTCGTTCAAATTCTCAATTTCCTTGACTGTTGATTGTCTAAAACATTAAATCACGGCTTGCATTATTCGAAAATTCATACAGCTCGTCAATTATGAGCGGACACCTTCGGGAAATGAGTTATTTATATAACTACAGTTATTTATATAATTACAGCGGGTAGCTTCTATGTATTAAAACGTTCATGCGAAAATTTATTCAATGTAGAGCATTTCTGCGATAAGATATTGGGTACTTGCGTCAGAAATTTAAAGAATAAGTAACTTGACACGGTGCAAGCGACTGTGAAAGGGCCTTAAACGGCGGATGTTCGAAACCCGGGGGGGGGGGGTTACTCCTATATGAAAAGGTCGGGGTTGCTCGTCGTCTCAGGTACAACTCAAGGATTCTGGTCTTACTAACGAAACATCACCATTTTAGCTGCCAAAGTATCCTTTAGGGTGCACCCGAAGATATAATAATTAAAAGAAACGCTCTCATTTAATTTCTGTTTTCAGGCTTGATTTCCGCTGATCTATCGAATACGCGAGTCGCGTCTGCAAGTGCGCGCGGGATACTTTTTCGAGGAGTGGCTAGTAATCGAACCTATTCCGTTTTAAGTGGTGTCTTTCAGGGGTCTGAAGATGATCGGGCAACTCCCATATTAGTCTCCTTTAGGAGTTGAATTCAGATTTTTGCGACAAACATCCATGACATTTTCATATGGGGATTCCCCACCCCACCGGGGTTTCAAATGTCTAACAGGAAGTGACCCAGTGAAGGAGTGAAGGAGTGATGGAGTGATGGAGTGATGGAGTGAAATCGCTTCACCACTACAACTTGGAAAATAATATTTTCCAAGTTAATGACGTTCCCGCCATTCTGTCTCAGGTAGTTTCGAGAAAGTCGCTTGGGCTGTCCACGCAGTGCGCGAGTAACATCCTCGGAAGAACTGGGTACCATGTCTAAAATACGTTAGGTAGAAGACCTATATGGGGGATTCACTCTTATCTTGATAATCTCTTGACTCTTATTTAGTGGATTTACTTTTAACAAAAATCCCCAAAATTCTCCTGCAATAAAGGAAGGAAATCAATGTAAAATTACCCCGGAGGTCATCTTTCTCAGTTTCAGGCCGGCCAACTTTAGCCTACATGTTTGTGGAAAATTTCACCCAAGCGATCCCCGTTGACATTTCAGAAGTCACCGGCCTCGATTTGTTGCAAAACTCCGCATAATTTGTCAAGTTTAAACGGGTGCATCATGTGCGTTACATATGACGTCAACTTTATGGCGTTTACTCTCGTCGAACGTAGCTCGAGGCTAATGAGCTCGCCAAAATTCTCTCAGTCACTCTAAAATTATAGTACCTTGGAAGAGGACCATCGGCAACTAACGTGCTCAGACCAGGCTTCAAATTAGCTCTGCCCAAGCCCCGTACCGATTTTTTTTAAACGTAGTTTCTGCTACCGTGCGGCAAATTTGTGGAGTAGATTTCCGTCTAGCGTGAGAGCCATTAGATCTTTTATTAACCTTAAAACAAGTAAATCCGTTTGTTTGTTTGTTTGTTTTTTCTTTTTCTTTTCTTTTTTCTTTTTTTTAAACTCAATCTTGTAATATAGCTGATGTTTCTGCCGTGTTTAAATAAAGTGCATTTATGCATGCTTTTTTTTTTAATCTCAATCTGCGACAAGGCCGCTCCTCAACTTCAAGAATAGTCGAGGTATGATAACGACACTTATATAATGGCATAAGTATGTATGATGTGTATCGTGGTATGTCCAAAAATGTTTCCTTCTACGTGTTAATTACGTCATGAGATCCCCACGGCTACTATGAAAACTTTTAAATTCGCAGTACAGTAACAGGACATGCCAATTGTTACTAGAGAAATTTCTGGTTAGTTGCAAAGTTTTCCAACTTTTATTCAAATATTGAAAAAGTTATGAACAGTTAAAGTCAGCACGGGCACTTTCAGCATCCCGCCCTCTGCCTCGGTCAGTTCACAAGTGTGGCAGCTAGGGTTTTACACATTCTTTTGAGCATAATAGTGACGTAAAAGAATCAGGCAGCACGCGGGAATAATACCTACAAAAACTGGCGGACAGTTGAGGGTTTTGGGCAGCCCAAGGGAGATCTGGGCATCAGTTGCTTGACTGCACGGTACATACAGGGCATGCCAACAGGTTGCGCTAATTCAACACTCGTCTGCTGCATCAGAGCCAGGTTTTTCATTTTCGCAATAACCAAGCTAGAGTAATGGAAGAATCCATTTAGGTGTAGCTCATGCTTCAACATAACAAGCGTTAATAATAAATATTAGCTTTTTATGTGGGCATAACGGAACATAACAGTGATGCCTTTCGAGCATAAACTGTGAGATTTGGTGGGCAAAATGTGTAAAACCCTACTGGCAGCGCCATGTTCAAAGACCGACCCTCAAATGCATGGGCGATCAACACGTATCTCACATTGAATTTTGTTTTCGTTTGGTTGGTGTCTCACTAGACTAAAACAACAGCAACTTGCATTGGGGAAAATAATGCAAAGCACTTCAGAAAGAAAAAATCCAAGAGGCGGGGCAAGCTCGCTGTCAATCATGTTCTTCTGGTGGATGAATGACGTCATAAAACTAGGAAATGGTCAACCGCTGACCGAGAAGAATTTGTTTCCTCTTCTTGAAGATTACAAAGCTGAGGTGCTCGTAAAAACTGCAGAAAAATGGTGGCTGAAAGAATCGAGAAGTAAGACACCACGTTTGTGGAAGGCAATGGCCGGACTTATTCCCTGGAAATCATATCTGATTATGCTGGCTTTACAGACCCTTCGGTCTCTGAGCTTTGTCTCCTTGCCTGTTTGTCTTTGGCTTTTGTTAAAGACGCTAAATGATGCTTCGAATTCAGACATGAAGTTGGCATTTATCTACGTTGCAATTTTGGGGATGACAAGCTTAATACAAGCTGCGTCGACGCAACACTATGACTACCTCACTGAGCTGTGGGGATTGAAGCTGAAAGTGGCATTGATAGGACTTGTTCACAAAAAGGTAATAATTAACTAGCAGATTTAAAACTTGGATTCTGTTCTCTAATTTTGTTGCATCTTTCCGTGTTCCCAACCTTACCATGTATCCGTCCGTTTTGTTTACTCATGTATTTTCTATTCCAAATGCCCAAGCCAAGAGATTGTACTTCCGCAGCAACATGCACAAAGTAATTTACAACTTTTTTTTTCGCGTCGAAGTTTGGACGATGGACGAATCAAAGTTATGTTTTACACAATGATTAGAGAAAATGTGTTCCTCTATTCCTCGATCGTCGACAGATATAAAGAACATGCTGGGGTAGCAGATTAACCAACTAGACAAACGAACTAATTGTAGCTAATTGTCTTTTCTGTTTTTAGATTCTTGCTCTAAATCGTTTTAGCTTGGAAGCTATGTTGTCTGGAAACACTATAAACTTGGTCTCGAACGACGCACAAAAGATCGAGAAGTCCTTGAACCAACTGGGTATGGTGTTATTTGCTCCTTTGGAACTCAGTATCAGCCTGGTTATCCTGTGGTACTTGATTGGCTGGGAGGCCCTCGTTGGTGCTGCCTTTTATTTCGTTTTAGTCGTCTTTCAGCTGTTTATGGCGAGAAAGGCTGCCAAGCTTAGAGCCAAAGCAGCTGCTTTCACAGATGAACGGCTTGTGGTGATGAAAGAAATCATTTCTGGAATACGAGCGGTGAAGATGTACGCTTGGGAGTGGAAATTCAGAGACATTATCAGAGATCTTCGCAGGTAACAATGAATTGTTATTCTATGAAATTAAAATATTACATTGACTCATATATCACAAACATTGTCCCAAAAGGCTGGGTTTCGAAAATTGTGTCTACCTCATAAACATTGTGAGGCATAAATTCAAAACCTCTTTGACATTGCAGTTGTATATTCTGCTAGTTGGCATCAAAAGAAAGTTGTACCGCGCTGCGTGTTTTTAGTAGCCAAACCCCTCACAAAGGGCAGGACGCAATCCTAGGACCAGTGTAACTCCAACAGTGTTGATTAAAGAAAGAAGAACAAAAGAAGAAATGTTCAAAAGCAAGATTAACCATCCTGCTGGAGAGTAATTCTCATGCTCCTCCTCCTGGCGAGTAGCAGGGAAAAAATAGTTAACGTGCACATAGCATATGTAGGGTGCAAAGAGTGTTATCACTCCTAGGGGACTACAAATGTTCTCTTGCCGAAAATGACATCACCGTGTGGAGGAAGTTATAAATAAGGGTGTTAAGGTGTTAATGGCATCATCTTATTTACCGTCGGCTTGGCTGTTCCAGTCGCTTGGGCCAGCTGGGGAGCAGAAAAAAATGGGTGGGAGTGTTAGTTGAGAAGGCGCGAGAATACTGTGAACTTTTTAAGAGATCTTTATGAACGAGGGTCTTAAACCTAGTTTTTGCTAACCATTATTATGCTTGGAACATTAACCCTAGGACGTACAAGCTAATTCATACCCCCACCGTGGTACAAGGAGGGTGTAGATGGAGCCCCCCTCCCCCACCCCCTTTGCGTTCATTAGATAACCCTGAGCTTGCTCTACAAGATGATACCATTTTTGTTGGTAATGGCGTCATTCTACCCGCCATCTTGGATCCGCCATCTGGGATACACAATAGACGTAAAAACAATTGCGCAGAGAATGAAGGAACAGCTACTGAAAGTTTCAGCCCCTTAAAGTAAATCGTCTTTTCAAAATTTTGAAAAAACCTTATGGGGAGGTGGCATACACCCCCCCCCCCCCCGAATTGTACGTCCGAGGGTTAACCCTGCTCCTGTTAACGTTTGTCTTTTTACAGAAAGGAGATGACAATCATTCGCTTAAAAGGCGCCATTGTCTCCATGGTGTGCGTTTTGTTCTTCACCACACTTCCAATCGCCGCTCTGATTTCTGTAACAACACTAGTTATGACAGGAACGCAATTATCATCTTTTGGTATATTTACACTTCTTCTGAGCTTAATGACGATAAGAACTACATTTTGCTACAACTTGAGCATGTCCATGCAAATGGTCGCAGATGCTAAAGTAGCACTTGACAGAATACAGGTTTTCCTTGAAAAAAGGATGTCAAAGATGAAAGTAACCGAGCAATCCGAGCAGCATGGCTCTAAGCAAATTTTCGCAGAACAGGTACATCCTGTTAATACTATTATAGTCCAGTCTAAGAACACTCAGAGAACAGTGGCTATCCAGCTGGCTAATTACCGAGAACAAGACGACTCCGCAGGAAATCATTTACAAACATTCACTGCCAACTCAGTACCTACAAAGACCGCAATCATTTCCTCTAGCTCTTTTCCCAAAGCTCCATTGAAAATGAAACTTAGCGATTCAGGCCCCCAAAAGCCTCATATCAGCATTCATGAGATGTCCTGCTCTTGGAATCAAGATGGCCCCGCCCACAGCTTAAGAGGCATAACTTTAAATGCCTCCAGAGGTGACTTGATAGCGATAACAGGGGCAGTTGGAAGTGGAAAATCCTCTCTGCTAACAGCCATTCTTGGAGAACTACCTCTACGCAAGGGAAAGATATCGTATCATGGCAAAGTGGCCTATGCTCCTCAAATACCCTGGGTATTTTCTGGGACAATAAGGGAAAACATTTTGTTCGGTTTGCCATTCGACCAGAAGAAGTTCCAGCGTATTTTAGACATCTGTGGGTTGACGAAAGATTTGGCGGACCTCACCAATGGAGACCTAACGGAAATTGGACAGCGTGGAGCGTCCCTCAGTGGAGGTCAGAAAGCACGTGTGGGTTTAGCTCGTGCAGTGTATTCAGACGCTGATATCTACCTGCTTGACGATCCACTGAGTGCAGTTGACACTAAAGTAGGAAGAAAACTTTTCAAGAGTTGCATACTGAACTATTTATCGGGTCGCATTCGCTTGCTGGTTACCCACCAGTTGCAGTGCTTGAAAGATGTGGATCGCATTGCTGTGATGAAAAACGGTTCAATCATTTGCCAGGGAGGATACAGGGAACTTACAGAGAGCGGCATATTCTCAGATTATTTGGAATTATCTCAGCCGAATGAGGATGATCCAAAGCGCGCAAACAGTGTGAGTCTTAACCAATTTAAGGAAGACGACGTCATAAAGAGGTCGTCATTTTCTTCGGTTTCGTTAATGAATGAACACGTTGCACATAAAGTTAACATGTCTGTTGTTGACAATCTCAAGTTATCTACGCACCAAGAGAAAGAAAGTGACGGCGTTTCAAACTTGAGCGATGAATCGTCTCTCCACAAGTGGTCGCGATCGGTACCCTCAAAATACGCCCATCAACAGGCTCATGGCTTGAAAGAAGAGGAGGAAAATAAGAGAGCTGGAACTGTCACCTGGAGACTCTACTGGGATTATTTCAAAGAAGGACTGCCAGTTCCCATTATCGTACTTGGTGCGGTTTTAATGGTATCAGCACAAGGTAAAAAGACTAGAAATATATTTTTACTCTGGCCCTGTTTAGTCTGGAAAAGGAGAACCGAGGGGAAACATAGTGCCCCCGCAGTCAAAAATTGAAATAATAGTAATAATGGCCATGCAACTTGAAGTTTTGTTAAAAGATAGCGGTACATACTAATTACTTTGGTCCATTTAAGATAGCATGGATACTGTTGCAAAATACATAGGAGCACTTTTTTGGCACCCTATTTTCCCCACCGCACCCTCCCACTCGACCCTCGCAGGCTCACTGACGAAAACAAAATAACCAATCCTAATAAGACGTAATAACACGCCCCACTTTTGATAAAGTCATTCTAGGATGTTTGGCGTCCTTCGTATACCGGAATCTCGGCCAGCAAAAGTAAAAAGTAGCTACGCGTTTTCGTGTAACTAGCTAAGTAGAAGTCTCATCCATTTTTGGTCAAAGGTTGCTTGTTATTATGTAAAAAAAAAAAAGAGAATCAGTAATAATAATGTGTTTTCTGATGTTTTTGCTTCAAGCAGAATTTGTGAAAACGTTATGTCATTTGAAATGTATGGTGTTAACTGGCTAAACTTAAGTAATTTCATTACTGTTTCAAAACAAAGAATTTTTGCACGCAAAATGAATTGCATCGCAAAATAAATCGAGTTGACAATGCTGCCGCTTAGGGATTTTCAAATACCTCAATGCAACATGTAATCCCACTTAAGAACTGAAACACGGTAATTCGGAATCAACTAATGACATTTATATTTAGCTTGTGTCCTAGCTCCAAACTGGTGGTTGACTAGAATCGCAGAGATGTCATATGACCAACAAAAAGCACCAGCCACTCAAGTCATACACGCCTGTCTGGTGGCGGTGTCCATTATTGTCATGGCAGCATCGTGTTTCTTATTTTACTTCCTCCTTTTGAAAGCGGCTGAAAATCTCCACAATAAAATGACACTGACTACGCTCCATGCTCCTGTGCTATTTTTTGACACAAACCCAGCTGGTCGTATCCTCAATCGGTTTTCCAAAGATGTGGGTTGTATGGACGATGTGTTGCCACAGCTATTTTTACAGGCCGTCATAATTTGCCTTTCCTCGCTCAGCGCCATGTTGGTTCCGGCTGTAACAAACTACTGGATATTCTTAGTTCTTCTTCCACTTACTGGGATTTTGGCTTACTATGCACGCTATTACCTGAAATCCGCCAGAGAGCTGCAGAGGATCGAGGCCTTGAAATGCAGCCCTGTGTACTCACACATCACGGAGACGTTAAATGGATTAGAAATAGTGCATACGTCGAACATGAACAGCGCATTTCTGGACAGGCTTCAAAGGTTAGTCTTGATCTAATCAATTACAATAATAATCAATATTTCTATGACGCAAATCTGATCAAATGCGCCTTAGAAACTATGTAAATAAGATGATTAATAAAAAAAAATTATTTACAATTCTAGTGAAAAGAAAAGGAGAAATATCGAGAGCTAATAAGTATAGCAACTGTAAATAAAAATGCCTTCAATTTGAACTTAAAACGTTCAAATGTAGTCAGGTGCTTGGCCATGTATGGCCTTAAAAGTAATTATTAATATCTTTGGAGTGAGCTGGTCTTACTAGTAAGAAGGAGAACCATTAGATATCAAATTAAGATACAGTCTTAACCTTGGAGAGTTAGGATTTGTGGCACTACACACACAAATACTTAACGACATACAATTACCGAATTCTTATTAGAGACGCGCCCGGAAAACCTTCTTGGACGGGAAACTCGTCTTCAGACGGAAACCTCGTCTGAAACCAGTAGAGGACGAGATTCCTGTCTCAAATTTACCCGTCTACTTTTCCGTTCAAATCGATGGGAGAAAAAAAAAAGAAGAAAAATTCGTCTTAGAGGAAACGCTCTCTCAAATTCATTCTGGACGCGAAAATAACGACGAGGTTCAGTCGCAATTTTCAGACCGTTTACAGTACTTAAATTCATATCCTATCAAACCGAATTCAGTATGCGACTAGTTTCCCATCTTCAAACCGGGTACTCATAAACTCATAAATAAATTGGGGGTGGGAAAAGGAAGTATATGATCTTGATTTTCCTGCGGAAACGTTAGGCCTAAATATGTAACTCATTCACAATGAAAGTCAGTTTCACATATCTTGTTTAGTCAACTTGCAATGTATAAAGTAAGTTGTATAAAGTAAGTTATTTCCAAAGTAATCCCTTTCAAGTCACTTTTAGACGCAGTACCCAGTCCTTCTGCGGATAAACTTACCACTCTTGTGGCATTGATATTCTCATGGAAGATTAAAATATGTGTAAAGCTACTTGGACTGTCCACATGAGAAAAATCCGCATCACAGGATTGTCTATTCCTAGACCCTCCTGAGATTACCGAAATCAGGAATGCTCTAAAAATAACTTGAGAAGGATTAACTTGACAATAAGACCAATATATACTCCAAAAATATACTCAATGCACACTCAATGTATACTCAATATACTCGATGCATACTCTTTATCCTCTCTTGCTTAAATGCATTTAACCGGGCCCGTCCTTGAAACATAAAACTGTATTATTTACGTGCGTAAACAAACTGACTTCACAAGGTAAAAGATGTCTTCCAATAGATAATTACCTTTATGAGATGCGCCTGGAGGGATTCATGGAAGTTGTGTTCAACATCTTGTATCCGGGTGTTTATTTTGATGAATACAACTGCGATGATTCCCTGCAGGCGCGTCTCACAGAAGGCGTCGGCCATTGTGTCTCTTCAGGTATCAAGACGAGAATACAAAAGCCTTCTTTATGGTTGTTTCCTGCACTCGTTGGTTGAGTATTCGCTTGGATCTTCTCTCCAGTCTGTTCGTCACGATTGTCGCCGTGGCCACTATGTTGATCACCAATAGTCCTGGTGAGTTGATGCAAGCTAACTCGGTTGGGCATGCTATCCCGGATGTTATTACTCACCAGTGCTCCCTTGCCCTCTATTTTCTGGCATTTTTATTCGATCGTTGAACGGCGGGTAGAATCGCGAGAGAACTGAACGCCAGCTCTCTATTATTTGTTTAGCTCACTTCCCTCGCCTACCTGCCCCAACCTCCTCGTGCTTTCGCGCTCGAGTTCGCCTCGCGCGCTTTTTATTTCGCATGTGTTGAAAAATAGAGAGCCTGTGAACAGTTTCCCTGCGACCACTCTCGGAAGCGACCAGCTCTAGTTACGACCTCCATAGTGAAACACCGTTTCGTTTGTCGTTTAAACTCTACAAGTAAAAACCCTCGTGGACCCTTGTGAGCGACTGCTCCCGTAAGGGACTGCATTTGCTTATGGGAAATACCAGATGGTTGTCTCCTTTGTTTTCAAGTTCTTTTTAACAACCTCTCAGAGAGTCTGACTCGTATGATCAAAACTTTTATAAATGCAATTCTGGGATAAACGTTTAAGCGATATGTCGAGTGTTCCCCCGGGGAGGAGCACTCCCAGATAAAAAGGACGGGGGGTCCTCGTCGGTTTTAATTTGGTACCTTTCAGGGTGTTCAGCCTCAGAAGGTCCACAGCGGGAGCTTTACCCGTACCTTTTAGGGCATTGAGCCGCAAACAATATGATAGGAGATACCTGACAATTATCTCATTTCTAATTTTGTATCATTTACTGCGGGGAGTCACAACTCATCAATTAAAAGTGTCTCGTTGTTATTTTAGAATTGGTAACTCTTAGGAGTGAAAAAAAATTCAAGCCACGCTCCCAAAACAGGATCTCTTTGAGAGCACACCCGACCTTTTTGTATGGGAGGACCCCCTCCGGGGGGGAGGGGGAGGCTAAGAGATCTGGAAAGCGACCAATCCCAGATCTTGTTTAAATGTGTGGTCGCCCTCAGGCGAACAGCTCTAAATACGTGCGTTTTCTCGAATTTCGGATTTTGTTGTTGTCTTTCCCAGCCTTGGCTGGACTTGCCCTCACTTATGCTTTGCAAACACTGGATGCCACACAATATGGTATACGACTGGCTGCAGAGGTGGAAAACTCGATGACGTCGGTCGAACGTGTCCTGGCATACGCAAAAATCGAATCCGAACCCGGCTACAGCACAAAGGCTGTTCCTCCAAAATCTTGGCCACATGACGGGAGCTTGGCGATACGGGATCTTTCTTTGGTTTACTTTGACGGAGGACCTCGCATCTTGAAGGACATCAACTTTTGTGTTTCTAGTAAGGAGAAGGTAGGAGTTGTGGGTCGCACCGGCGCTGGAAAGTCATCTCTGGTATCCGCTTTGTTCCGTATGCCTGACTATCTCGGAAAGGTAAAATACTGAATCCATTGTTTGTAGCGGCTTTTCAATACAAGGAGAAACCACTACCAAATCACAAAAACATTTTTGGACCGACTCGAACAGGAGACCTAGAAAGTTTTTCAAAGTTTTGATTCGTCAAAACGTTTGCTCTCCAGTACAGTTAAGCCTACTTCACCCTCGCGACATCACGACATAAGAAGGACGTACGTTGTGTGTGTGAACATCCTGACATGATGACATAATAGCAACATAACAGAATGCAGAAAAAACTGATCTTTTCATTTGTCATGATGTTGATGTTCACATTACCGACATAAGTGATTACGTCGTTTTGTTGTTATGTCATTACATGTATGTCGCTGGTGTGAGCCATGCCTTAAAGATTAATGTTGCTGTTGCCTTAACATTATATTTAATTGTACTATGGATCTTGTGATTTTACGTAGGAAATATATAAATCATATTAAAATATGCCAGTGGAGTCTTGAGTTGTCAGTTTTTCTGTAATTGTCCCAGTTTCAGATTGTTTACCACTGTGTATATTCTGAAATAAGCGGAATGACAAATTACGCAAAAATTTATGTCGGTTCCTATGTTTACTTTTCAGGTGTCAGTTGATGGTGTTAATATTGTTTCTATCCATCTACAAAAGGCTCGCAAGTCAATGGCCGTGATAACCCAGGATCCGGTGCTATTTAGAGGCACGTTAAAAAGTAACATTGACCCATTTTCACAACACACAGATCAAGAACTTTGGGAAGCTCTGGAAGAGGTACAATTGAAACCTCTTGTGAACGAATTGCCAGGACAGCTCGAGTTCAAGCTGAAAGAATGTGGAACAAACTTAAGCGTTGGTGAGAGGCAGTTGGTGTGCTTGGCTCGTGCACTGGTCCAGAAGAGCAAGATCATCATCATGGATGAAGCCACCGCTAATGTGGATTTCAAGACTGATCGTCTGATCCAGGAAGTCATTCGCGACAAGTTTAAGGATTCCACAGTACTGACCATTGCTCATCGACTGAACACCATCCTAGATTACGACAAGGTGCTGGTTCTTGATGGTGGACAAGTGGTGGAGTTTGACAAACCTGAAGTGCTGATAAGGAAGGGTGGACTATTTGCTGAGATGATCAGAAGTCAGACACAAAAAAGAAAGAAGTGAAAATTACAGCATAGTGACCCAATGCGTACTTATCAAACTGTTCCTACTGAGATTAATAATGTAAATGCAGACTTTGTTATACCAACTAAAGTAAAAGGGCAAAGGATGTATAGGGAGTGAAAACTGGACAAAATAACAACGGATTTAAGAAAATGTAGATAAATATTTTTAGTAGTTGTACTTTTCGTTGCTACATGGTATCCTGGGGTAGTATACACTCAAATGGTCATATTCCACTGAACTGAGTCACATAAAATCTGTGAATAGGAGCGCGCTATGCTACACATTTGGGATGCATGGCTGAGTCAAGAATCTTTACACTTGATGGCTAAAAATAAATTTACAAGCGTGAAGTGTTGCTAAAAAAAGATGGTGTGTTTGCAGTAATTGCGAGAAGCCAAATCAGAGTTGTGCGAAACATCGACAACAGAATATGGCATAACACCTTAAACGGAGATGGTTTATCAGTTGTTTTATATAATAATCTAATGAATACGCGCGCTCTGATTGGTCAATCAGCTATGGTTTATTGTGCCAGTAAACTCATGGAAATTTTGCGTGTCTTCAGAATTATTATATTAAAGCAATAGACCACAAGTTTTTATGGTTTATAGGCTGATAAACCACGCGGGGTGTTGAAGAACACGAGAAGAATTCGTAAATCACGAGCCTGCGGCTCGTGATTTACGAATTCTTTTCGTGTTCTTCCAACGTCCCGCGTGGTTTATCAGCCTATAAACCATAAAAACTTGTTGTCTATTGCTTAATTCGCTGAGTCTGAAATACACTGGGAATGTTTCCCCTATTCAGCTGTGAGGGTTAACCTGACTCGGGAAACAAATTGAGTGAGGAAACAACAATTTTAGAACGACATGTCGTAATAATCGATACAAGTAGACCATTAACACAGTCAACTCTCGTCTTGCGGATACCCCGCTGTTACGGACGCTCGCTATTACGGACAAAATCCAGATCCCCGGACACCACGCATTTCTCATATAACATAATTATGTAAAGTTACAGTCTGCTGTTCATCATTTGTCAAAATTCAATTCAAAAGACTTCTAGAATGTTTATTTTCACAACAGTTCTTCATTACAGTGCTGGAAATAATTTTTCTTCTTTAACAGGACAAGTGTCCTTTCAAATCTTCATTTTGGTCGGACATCTTATCAATTTGACCGGACACTAATTTGCATAATTGATGAGTGGGTGAGTGAGTGAGTGAGTGAGTGAGTGAGTGAGAACTTTATTTGAGTGTCAAAAACCTTATAGCCTGGAAATAATACACCATACTAATTAGGGGACACTGCTAAAAAAAACTATAGTAGTACTAATATTAATACAATAAAAAATAAATGATTTGAAGGGCATTATGTGCAGCATAGGATGCAGCCCTTACAGCCGGTGTCGATTAAGCGAGTTATATTCCTTTTGCGAATATAGTTTGTAAAAGCCTGCAGTGTCTTCGCTGATCTGTCAGCCATAGACAGTTTGCCCCATAATTTGGGTCCTACATAACGTAGAGAGTGCTTCCCCTAAGTAACAGTGTTGTATCTAGGAGTAGAAAAATCTGATTGTCTCAGGTTGTATGCGGAAATATGCTCGTTAAAAATGTTACAGATGCTTTTAGGACATAGTCTATGTTTAACTTTATACATGAGAATACAGATGTCTTGTAAATGCCTGTTGGCTAGAGTTGGCAACTTGGCTCTCTCCAGTAGCTGAGTATAGCTAACAAGCTTATCCTTGTAAACGGCCCTCAAGCCCCTTTCCTGTAGTCGTTCAAGTTTACCTGCATTGCTAGCTCTGCAGAAGTGCCACACTAGGTGACAATAAGTAAGGCAAGGTAGTACAGCTGACTTGTATAACTGAAGTTTGGCCTTAGTGGGGATTAAATTCCTTAGTCGCATTAGTACGCCGATTCTCTGACCTTTATGCGGGCTGAGCTAACGTGTTCCGAAAAATTCAGTTTGGAGTCAATAGTTACCCCTAAAAGTTTAAGAGTATCTGCGCTCTTAATTTTCTGATTGTTAGTATAGATCACTGTACTAGTGCCTGAGTCAGTTGTCTTGCTGCAGCCGATGTTCAATGTCTGATATTTCTTTAGGTTTCCGGCCAGCAAGTTGGACTCGTACCACTTTGTTGCCTGACCCGCACTTTCACTAAGCTTGGATGTAACCTCCACTAGATCATGACCACATGACCATTGATTAGCATAATTAATTAGCATAATACAAGTTATTAACTTAATCTACAAGATGACTGCGCGAATCTCTCCTCTTTATCTCCTGATTATATGTCCTTCAAGCAAACCTGGTTTCCTATTGAATTTTACCATTAAAGGAGCACAACGCTGACTTGGACACTAGTTTTCTCACTTTGAAAAAAGTTCACCTCAACCTGAAATCAAAGTACATCTAGAAATCCGTTTCAATCTTTGCAGTGTTTTTCTTGACTTTCAATCGTTCACTGAAAAACCTGTTTTTAAGTGTGCTTTTGCTCAATCCTATGATATTATTTTTATCATATTTGGTTAAAAACAGTATCGATCGCGTCTCTGTGATATGCAAATTAGCTATGAAATCGTATCTAATGCGTATATGCACCAGCTGACTGTGTCCCTTTAAAGCAGGAGCCCATCACTAGGAGTGTACAACTACCCCAATTATTCCTGTCCCGGCGTTTTCACAGACCAATCTATTTTTAGTTTGAATTTACCGCGAATTCAGCCCCTCCCCCCAGGAACCTCAGTGACCAATCACAAGCATGGACTTTATAATTTCACCAGAAGATTAGGTCGACATGTCCACCTGGGGCCACCATTTTTCTCCTTACTGATTCGCGCTCGTATAGACCGGAACTGACCTTCTTCGTGGGAAAAGAAGCCTAAAAATAGACCGCTCTGTAAAAATACCATGACACAGGCTTAGTATGGGAGTTGCAGGCTCCTAGTGATGTGCTTCTGCCCAAAGTTGACTCAAGGGTACAAACATGAAGTGCTAACAGCATATCGCAACGCACGTAGTGAAAAGGCATCACGCAGAAAGGTATCACGCAAAAAGGTATCACGCGAAAAGGCATTACGCAAACAGGCATCACGCAAAAAGGCATAACGCTTCTGCGCTTCTGCTTGTGTCTTTACACGTAATCTCCCTCTCAGTCGCACCATAATAAAGGAGAGGTTTAGCTGCAGTAGTGAATTCATGTTCAGGAGCTTCTTGTACTATCGCCAATGTCATACGAAGAACGCTCAGCACTTGTCCGCCATCCTGAAAAATACTCGCCGATCTCACCGATCGGAAAGAAATGCAATCGTTTTTGATTCCATTGCTCACTTGCTGTATTAACCCTTTCAAGGCACGCCTCCTGTACTGAATTAATACCTCGCGAGGGGGCAAAAAACTTGAGAAGCCTTGAGATGCCTTTTCGCGTGATGCCCTTCAGCGTGATGCCTTTTCGCTTGATGCCTTTAAGCGTGACGCCTTTTCGCGTGATACCCTTAAGTGTGATGCCTTTTCGCGTGATGCATTTTAGTGTGATGCCTTTTTGTGTGATGCCTCTTTGCGTAATGATTATTTGTAGAATCGGCTAGTTGCCATTCAGCTTTGGATTGATGCATGTACAATTTGGATGATTTGATATCAATTACTGAGTATTGAATTTTGTCATAGATATACCTCCATACAAGATATGGGCTCAATGATTAGTCAGAAAGGGTTACTTGTATAGTCTGCTCCTTCAGTCTCAGGTGAGAATGATGTGAATAATAGCTGACACGCCAGAAAGCTTCGCATTGTTGTGTTCTGCTCAAGAAGTGAACTTGATGTATAACGACAGGTATAGAAGGTGGGCCTTATGACTGAATGTTCAGGAAATCGAGAGGGCCCTGGCTCGTGTCCAAGGCCGCATGTATTTTTATTCGATAAATCTGGCATCTGATGTAGGCTGCCAGCTTTTATCAAGAATTATTTTATAGCAAACAAGTTAACTAAGAAAAACTAAATTCTAGTTGGTTTAAATAACGCTAAGATGGTCCCCTCGCAAATTAGCTTGGGCAACTTCCTTTTTTTTATATTTTGAAGGCTCCAGAATCAAAATGGTTTCTTGTCAATTGTAAAATTATCCAGTCATAAAAAAACACAAAAATATTTTATTTTGCACAGATTCACGAGAGAAAAAGAGAAAGATTTTCCCAATGCGAACGCCAGACTAGTCCCGATATACTTCAACCCACTCATCGCTGATCTCAAACTGACAAATTACAATTAAATTCGTTTTCAAACATCTGATATTAAATTTGTCGAAGGTCTGCACGGGCATCGCGTCAACCCTCTCCTTACTTCATTCATCACCCCTCGCATCTGAAAAGACGACCAAACACGACCACTCACTCCTCCAAGAAAATAAGAGCCAATTCTTTTTTTAAAAAAACAGACGATTTACTCTAACGGGGTGAAACTTTCAGTAGCTGTTCATTCATCCTTTGTGGAGATTTTGATATGTCAATTGTGTGTCTTTCATTTTTGACGTTGCCATGGCAACCTCGACTTTCAACTTTTTTGACATAATCCTGTTTTTTTCCTGGTTTCATATACATTTCATGAGCATTCTAACTAGATTTTGCGTTAATTTCCATTATTTTTTTTACTTTTTAAAACATAGTGAAATCCAAGATGGCGGATTAAAGATTGGGGGTCAAATGAGGTCATTTGACTTCGTATGACGTCATAACCAACAAAAATGATATGATCTGTTGAGCAAGCTCAGGGCTGTCTAACCAATGTAACTTTATCTCGCTGTGCTTTCAACAGAACTAAAACCTAAGTGAGGAGTTTTATCAATCCCCCACCTTGTACCACGGTGGAGGTATGAGTCAGCTTGTACGTTCGAGGATTAACTTTGCTCGCGCTATGAGCATGAATCATTAACTATACGGAATATACCATTTTGCTAATGCTAGCTCCAGTCCTGTTACATAATCAGTTTATGTAAGTCCATTCATTCCGTCAGGTTTCAGGTACAGTCGTAATGTAGAGTGTTTGATAATTAGTCTGCGTAGTCTCCAGAGATGATTCTGGAACTTTCCAAGATTTACATAAGTTTAAAAACTCGTGAGGTTAGCTAAACAGTATTCATTATTAGTGCGTGTGTGTTCAAGGAATAAAACTTTTGTCAACCGGAGCAGTTAACAAGCCCCTTGTCAGTGGGGGCAAAATTTCAACAACTTAATGAATTAATGAGGCCATTTTTGGTCGAGTGATCACTTCGTGCCCCCACAAGGGAATGGACCTAGGAAATATTTGCATTAGCAAAATGGCTTATTTGATAAGCAATAGACTGCAAGGCTGATACTACGTGAAAAACGTTTCGAGACACTAACATGACAAGAACCGATAAAGTAGGATCGCAACAGTGGACAGCTGTTTCGCACTTCTTGGGGCTCGTCAGCACTGTGTAGCGAAGAAATGTAAAGCCTTGCAGTCTATTGCTTGTCTTCATACATTTTTTTGGCTGATCAGATCTCTTGTAGATCCTACGTTGGCAGCGTTTATCGTGTGCGGTCCCTTGCAGTTTCTGGTTTCTCATTTGATACTATGATTTTTCAAGCTGTGATATAAAATATATAATATATACGATCATGTGTTCATCTACAAACCCATTTCTTACGTTGAGAGAATTCATATTAAATCGCTGTAGTGGTTGCAGAGAGAACTGAAAGTAAATACGGAATGACAAATGACGTTCGCAATTACCTTGCAATTAATTAAGCGAAGTGCACGAACCGAAGACGATGAGGTAATTCAACCTCATTCCCAGGCTATCTCATCTTTCCCCTCCCCTCTTGATCCAGGGGGCGGGAAGATGAGAGACCCTGCCTGACAACGAGGTTGGGCTTACGAGGGTTAATAGATGATTAAAAAGGACGCTACAAGGTGAAATAAGGAAGGGACTCTTCTTGCTCCTAAAAGGACATAGGAAGTTTTCATTCATAATATTTTAGTTCACACGTTTACATCGCACTTTGCGGTAATTAACAATTAGACCCGTAGCCCTTGCGGGCTACGGGTCAATAGCCCATGAGGCGAAGCCGAATGGGCTATTGACCCGTGACCCTTGAGGGCGAAGGGTCTAATTGTTTTAGTATCACCCAACTAGTCGGACAGAAAAGGCAATAATAAAGTTAGCAAATGCAAGTTGAAGAAATATTTATTTGGGAATAAAACGAAAGAAAGCGTCACGCTCGATGGCGCCAATTTCGTTACTCGAGGACTATTACTAATAGTCCTCTAGTAGCGTAACCAATCAAAATGCAGGATTTGCATTAGTCCACTAGTTGGGTGATACTAACTAATAATAGTTCCCTGTTATCAGTGCTACCAGCACTTTGAGACATTGTTTTTGACGCAGTCACCTTCATTAAATCATTTTAGTTAAGAATCAAACGAAAGAACTAATCTAATATAAAAATATAACCCTCGGCTATTCTAATAATTCAATATCTTGGTAAAGTTGTCGTTTGTAAACGGATCAGAGAGCGACTTATTGAAACGTTTTTGTAACAAATAAAAACATAGGCACGCAAGGCGTGCAAGAGTGTTTTTTTTGTGTGAAGTCTCGGAGATAGGAGCATTCATGGAGCTGTTTACAGTAATAATTTGGTTAATTCGACAAGTTATTTTGGTTGCGGTGTACAGCAAGAAAGAAACTGGGAATTGATGATGTACATACGATGTTACATCGGTAATGGTAAGATGACTAAATAGTAAGCCATAAAATGTTTGACTGAACAAACTACAGTAATCTGACACATCTCCAAATTAATGTAGATACCATCTTATTTTTTTTCTTTGATTCGTTCTTTGATAAAACCCACACTGTGATTGGTGTGACACGTGCACATGCATAATTCCCTCACTCACCGATCACATAGCCCTTCCAACCCCCAAGAGGAATTTTTGCTCAAAAATACCCAAGTTAAGAGACCTTTACGCATTTTATACGAGTCCTAAGTTTACCCTTTTTACACAACACAACACAACAACACTACTTCACCGAAAATTGAAAGAAAGAGAAAAAAACCTCCCTGACACATTGAAAGTCCCATTTAATTACATTGCACTTTAACTTGGTGCCACGCAGTCTTCAAAGAACATTTGAGCAGTTTTGATACTTTTTACCTTTAGAAATATCGGACTGAAAAGAATGTCATAAAATGCCCATCAAATAAAAATGAACTGCTTCTGGAGAAACGTAAAAACCGTCCAGAAATGAAAGATTTTTTTGTTTAATATCCTGGGAACACTAGCCGATAACTTGTCAGCTCTAATTGAATTTACTCCCACATAAAAAACAGAAGTGTTAAGTTACCATTTGTAACTAAAGATAGCAAGCATCTCGTGGGAACAAGTGGTGACGATTCGTCAGCTCTAATTGGATTTACTCCCTTGTGAAAAACAAGAGTGTCAAATTACCCTTTGTAACTAAAAAATAAAAATATCTCGTTATTTTTGCATGCAACAAGAACAAAACAATCGTCACCTGCACTTACTATTGTAAACGTTGAAACTGTTTCAAATCTAAATAGTCTCGTCTCCTCTAAAACATGTCCTAAGAACTAGAAGCGACGATTCGTGACCTCTAATTGAATTTACTCCTTGTGAAAAACAAAAGTATCAAGTTACCTTTGTAGCTAGTTGCATTTTCATACTACGAACTCACGAACTGCTTCAAACCTCAAGGCTCATCTCGTTCGTAACTAAAATCCTCAGCCTAACCCACAGAAAATGTAGAAGTAAGCCCAATATATGAATACTTCCTCCTCTTTTATAGAAAAATAAATATGGCCGTTCTAAATTGTGTCGAGATCAAATCTTCTCACATACTATTTACCTTTACAACAAGAAATTTGATTGGCTGTTTATAGTAGATCCAATCTGATTGGTGTGACATACATACATCTCTCACTCACTCACTCATCCATTGACCCGTCCATAACGCGCCGACTAAGAGGTATTTTTTTTTATCAAAAAAATAACTCAATAATTCGAATAAGACACTTTTGACCGGCCGTTAAGAGAAAATATAGAAAGCTATAAATGCTTACGTTGCCTTGTTCAGTTCTTGCCTTCAGAAAATTGTATAGTAACTGATAAAGTAAACCAGCTTTTTGTTATGGGATTAATTGTGTCAATAACAGAATGCTTGAATCTGATTGGTTCTTAAAAGCCCTCGTTTAATGGCTTGATTTGGCTGTTGCAGCATCAAAACTGTCCGATTTGACCTGTCCGATTACTAGCAGCCTGTAATCGGACGGGTCAAATCGGACAGTTCAACAGCCAATAAAAGTTAAGCACCAAATCTAACTAAACAATGAAATTTTACTACCTAGCTAATGCTAGCCAATCAACACCAAGGAAAAAATTTGAGCAGGTTTCCCAGCTCCAGCTAGAGAACAAAGATGGACAAAATTAGCTGGTTCAATGACGTTTATTCAGATATCTTTCCTTTAGAATTTGACAACCTGTTCAGCACTATTGATTTCGAAAGCTTTGAGAGTAAAGAAAACGATTCAGTGACGCAAGTTAACAATACGAGTAACACGACAAGTACAGCGAGCGAGCGACCTGCCCTGACAGAAACAACTTTGGAAACAAACAACTTACCAGCGCCCGACGAGTCCAGGTTTCCTCTGACCTCTAATGAAACAGTAAAAGAAACTCTTAAAGAGGCTGAAAATAAAAACACAAAGAGAAGTACCACGACGTGGATGAGAGTTTGGTCCTCCTGGGCAAAGTCACGAACCATGAACGTCAACATGGAAACCATTTCGCCCGCAGCTTTGGATGAAATCCTCCAAAAGTATTATCTGAAAGTACGAAAACAGGACGGCAGCGAGTACCAACCAGACTCGCTTAAGGTCATGCAAGCGGCCCTGGAACAGTACCTGTCCGACAAAAAATCTCCATACAGCTTGATAACTGGTCGCGAATTTGCAACTTTCGGGGCTGTCTTAGACGCAAAAGCCAAACAGCGGCGCATGAATAGTTACGGCAAGAGACAAAATCGCGACCAGCCGTACAACTCTGCCGGAGAGGAGCTTTTTTGGAGCAGAGGCTTGTTAGGCGACCACAGTGGAGTTGCCCTAACGAACGTAAAGTTCAAAAACCTGTCCGAGCAGGACCAACTTCGGGTTTCGAGGCCGCCAATACCATTACGACCCTTATGTACAAGACTTCGAAGTTGTGTCGATCCAGATCCAGGAAGGAGAAATGGCAAAATGCGAACGCTTCAGCGAGAATCCAACGAAGACTCGTACTGGTGGCTTGACGGCGAAGCACCGAAAAACACCTCAAGAAATTTGGGCCGCAGACGGCGGTTCAAGAGATCCTGTCAGACTCTTTGAAGAGTTTCTCAGGAGGCGCCTGTCAGAAAGGCGAACCTCTTGGCCTTTGTACTTGGCCATAATACAGCGTCCGAAAACCGAAGTTTGGTACACGAAGTCCAAGATGGGCGAAAACAAACTCGGCCGCATTATGAGAACCCTGGCAAAAACTCTAAATTCAGACGGAAAGCGAATTTCCAATAATTCCACCAGAAAGTCTGAAGAAAGCCGAACAGCCAAGGCCCAAGATCATTCAGATCACCGGCCATGCCAACGAATGCTCGCTCGATGACTACGACGAGGTTGGCGAAGGCGAAAGGTAGACTCTGTCCCACATCATTAGTGGCTACTCTAAAAGCACTACGACAACAAGAAGTTCAGAAACACCGCCGAGCTAGAGTTCCTTGTCAGTTCCTCCTACATCAGCCGTTGTTGTGCTTCCGAGCAGTGTTTCACCGCTATCGTCAGCAGCTGCCTTCGCGCAAACAAGTGTGCCACCGCACTCATCAAGCGTCCCTTCTTCCATCTCAGATGCCAGTTTCACGTTCAGCAAATGACCCAGCAGTATAAAATAGAGAAATTGAATGGTAGGAAAAAACCAACAGAGCTAGAAGTTTAATAAGAATATAGCTTTCTTAACTGATTACTGACAAAGAGGACGGAAGAGCCTAGACGCGAATTGTCCCTCACCTTCTTATTGCGCTAAAGAGGGCTGAAAACTGTTTAAATTTTTGATTTAGGAAAACAAATTTATCATAAATACATATTTTTGAGCATTTCTCTTTTCAATACCGTAGTTAAAGTTCCACGTTTCATTTCTGGTTGCCCAACGGGCAGACGGTGGGTACCATCATAAACACACCAGCCGTAATGTCAACCATATAAGGTATAAAGAGATCCAATGAGAAATTGAAGTCAAATCGTTTGTATTTTGCCGTTATTATGTCGTATTACACTTTATTAGATCTCTCGGTTACTACGCGCACTGTGATCGGTTAATTTAGCTGGCCGTACAGTTTGTTGCCAGAATTTTTCTTAACATTCTTAAGTGTTCTTAACTTTTATAGCAAGTAAAAGTTTAAAGTTAACTTTCTTTTACATTAAACTGTGTATTGTAACGTGCTAACGACTTAACAACTATTTCGAATTGACTCCTTTTGCTTTCTGCGTGAAGAGAAATCGTTTCTTCTTCTTCCTGGGTGACTCACCTCCTTCAATTCTGAAGATTCTAGTGAGCGTATAAATAAAAAAACTACAAATTAAAATAAGGCTAAAATGCTATAATAAAAACTAAATAATAATAATAATAGCAATAATGATGATAGTAATAATAATAAAGACAAAGTCAACATCGTTTGGTTTGGCCTTGGTCAGGCGGCAGGCTTTTCTTGAAGGCCGTCAAGTTTGGTGCATTTACTGTTTAAATTACCGAACCCATCAGACACACAGAAGAGATGTAATAAATATCTTAGTAACCTCGTGTTCTCGTTCCGTACTATAAGTTACGGATCCTGGTTTTTTTTCCCCGTCAGTTTATGGATCGCGCGCTTCGCGCTTTGGCCATAAATCGACGGGGAAAAAACTCGGTGCCTAACTTTGATACAGTGTGGACCTCGAACTCGGTTAGTATAAAAGTCGAACTCGGTTATGAGTACACTGTTTTACAAGATTGCCGTGTGGGAGCCTGAGTGATAGTTGTTATAAAGTTGGTCTATTTCCCTTTTGAAGCGTCCAAGAGAGTCTGATTTCCGTAAATAAACGGGTAAGCTATTCCATAATAGCGCCCCGCTATAGCCAAAGCCATGGTTGCAGTAGTTTGTGCGCGGCTTGGGCGGGTCTAGTTTGAGCTCAGAATTTCTTAGATTATACGGTGTACTGCGGATGCTAAATAAGTTTTGCAGGAAGATACGCTGGAGAAAGCCCCCTAATCGTTTTAAGCATCAGCATCGCTTTAAGTTTTTTTCTGCGTGTGGAAAGATTGTCCCAGTGGAGTCTGTTTAAGAGGAAACTGGCAATTGTGGCATAACTGGACTCGGTAATTTGTAAGACCTCGTACGTACCTGGTGCATTACATAGATCAGTATTGCAACATCTCAAAGCACAGTTGGTGATAGTATTGTACTTAGAACATATCTCGGTGAGTGAACTGCAATATTCCTCTTCATCGCAATTTGAAGAGCATTCGTTCTGCAGCATTAACGTACCCGACCGTTCAAAATTGAAGGTCAGGGTCCTGCATTGTAAGCCTGCCCCACACGGCCGAGTCTCGTCTCTCGGGCACTCATTGTTACGGCAGTATTTGATATTGCACTTAAGACTAAAGACCGACGAAAGGCTTATGAGAAAACCGCACAAAATCCACGCGAACTGTAAATGAAAAACGGGGAAGCAAAATAGTTAAACTTGCTGAAATTAAATTTAAAAAATTATATATATATATATTTTTTACTATTTGCGAGGATTAAAGTTAGTCAGCTAGAGTTTATTATAGCCAGCTAAGGAGTGTCATGTGATTATTAAGAAATTGTAAATTCCCCCAAAGGCGATGTCGACTTATGCAAGGGATCTTGAATGTTATTTACAAGGGAAGATGCACAAAGTGTTCTCTAGAATTGAACAATGCCCGAAGACAATTTTGTTTTTTCGTTTATTAAAATTTATTAAATTTATTGCACCCAAACTTGTGACGTGGGCAGACTGCTTTGTACTCCTCCGTAGGGGAAAAGATGGCGGCTGTACATTATTTAACGAATAAAGAAGTGTAAGCCGTGTATTACACTGTGATAAAACACGACGGACATTTGAGAACACGAGGGAAATGTAGAAAACACTCGCCTACGGTTCGTGTTTTAGTGCTCGTGTTTTTTACATTTCTGGAGTGTTCTCAAATGTCCGGAGTGTTTTATCACAGTGTAATACACCACTTAGGCTTCTTCACTTGCTTCATGATATTGGGTTTATGGGGCGAAAAACAACAAAACACGCTTTCTCTTTGTTTTATTTAAGAAATAGAAAGCATGTACCGTGTTTCTATCGAGTTATAGAAACACCAGTGGAAGTTTGGGAGAACGAGAAATGCTGTGGGAACACGAGCCGCAGGCGAGTGTTTCCACAGCTTTCTCGAGTTCTCCCAAACTTTCACCAATTTGACAATTAGATTATGAGCTCGAGATTTCTACCGCGTAATAGCTGACGAGGGCGCAGCCCAAGTCAACTATCACGCAAAGCAATCGAGAGCGAATAATCTAATCGTTTTAGTATAAATCTACTAGTCGTTCAAATTTTTCATCTAAATCTTCTTCACAGACACTTCGAAAACATAAAGAAGCGGCCCCCAGCGCACGCTGCTACGCTACTCACTATCTATCACATAGAACGTGAGTAGCGTAGCCAATCAGAGGACGGCATTCGGGATAGAACGCTAGTAGATTTATACTAAACCTCGATAGAAACACGGAGAACATGTTCTCTATTTCTTTTAGAAAACACCGCGACGAAAACAAGGAAAAAAACTTGTTAACTTTGATTATCAAAATGTAAATTCTCTTTGCTCGCTCCAAATTTGCACTTTTGGCGCTTTTGCACACACGCCAGAGGCTAATACAACTTCACCAGTCTAACCTTGCCCCCCACCCCACATACAATGTTGAAAACTACTACCTGCAACTTCTCCTGAGTTTCAACATTGTATTGGGTGGGAAGGGGGGACAGCAACGCGTTTTTAAGAGGATGGGGGTGCTTTTTCAAACTCAAGTTGTAAAACAAAGAATGTCCCAAGGAGTTTTGTCCACGATTGAACTTTTAAAATTTTCCTGTTCTAAGAATTATAGGTAAATATACCAGACGCTATGTTTTTCCAGGAAGAATAGGATAACACAAGCGACTAAAGCAGATCGCTTGATATACCGGGATTTCTAATGGTTTTGCGATAAAAAAAATATTGTTCTAAAGCGACCGTGTTTAAATAAAGGTGCTACTTTTACGAAAAGGACCGGAAAAAGCGTGCAAGTACTCGCAAAAATTCACAATCTAGATCATAGGCTAGTTCAATAACCATACTACACAGATTTGGTTGAACATTTTACAAATCTCATTCAAAATACAAACTTATATCTTACCTTGAGGGAAGTCATTTTTAACTCAATTTAGTATTTAGAGAAAGTACTGAAAGTAAATATAAAACAACCAATCACTCACACAGCCGACCCGTAACAACAGGGAGCCAGACAATGACACGTAAACTCTTCAGTTTCTTGCTGTTGTTAATACTTTCTAGCCGCATGAACAACTCCGTTTAACTATAAGAGTGGTTAACGAGACATTTCTTAAAAATTTCACAGGGTAATAAGTTTAATTTCCATCAAGAATTAAAAGCATCAGATTGTTCTCTGGTTGTTTTTATGTAATTTGTCCCTAAACTGCAAACTTGTAGGGATTGTTTTGTGAGTTAACGAGAGTTTCCAGATGAGACTGAGACAAGCTAAAAAGAGAAGAGAAAGGACTGAAGAGTGCGGATTGAGGGAGGGGTTCTCCATGCTAAAATGGAAAGCAGAAGAGGCCAAAATGTTCAGTTTGAATTTCTCGAATACTGTGACGATTCGGGAAGCAAGTGTAAATCTAGACAATTATTCTGTAGCGCACACGCATTCTAAAACACGTTATTATAGGATACAAGCGACAATAGTTCATTACCAGGAAAACGTGGGTAACGCAGTTATTCGGTTATATAGGTGTTTTTTTTATTCCGTTTCATAATTTTAAGATAATGTATTACACCCACATGTTTCTCCAGTACTATAGAGCCACGGCACGATAACTAAAGAACAAGAGACTAATCCCATGCGTTGTGGTACCAACACCTTTTTTTGCGCACCAAGCTAACTCATTTTTTTAAAATATTTTCAAAGAGCTGAGATAAAATGAAAGTCTAACCCGAGGCCCTTCAGGTGAAATCAATTTTGGTGAAGATTTTTTTTTTTTTTTTTTTACCGTAATAGAACGTCAATCGCAAATTAATCACAAGATTTCTACTTAAATTAATAGACAAGAGCAAGTAAAGCAGTAGCTAAAACAAAATATTGAAAACATCTATACTTACGATTGCGCTCCCTAGCTCTTGTCTTCCAGGAAATTACGAAACCACTTATAAAATCACTCACTCTGCTTTATTACTAGAGATCAAACACCTCATCGATGAATTTTTAATAGGGAGGTATAATCTTTGACTGCCTATTTTCCTTAAAAAAAAATGAAAAAAACTTTCACCGATTAGTTTTACAAGAGCTCACTGATTTCAATGGGCCAACCTGTTTTAGTTTGAGAAAAAAAAAGTTGGCGCAAATATTTCCTGGAACGAAAACCTCCATCCACCTCATTTTTATTCTTTGGGTTAAAAATCAAATTTGGGGATGGCCATTGTCCTCTCATAAACGATACACAGGCATCGGTTATTCTCATTATCATATATAGATTTGGCCAAGCCTAAAAATGGAGCTCCCATGAAATACTACCTCATTATAGGAAATTAACGATGCATGTTGCCAACGCGAAGAAATTTGAAATTTACCTTACACAAATTAACGCGAATTTTCCAGTTAGGCTAACATACATCAAATTAACACGACATTTTCGAAAACAATGTGCGCCTCGCTTTATTTTACGCGAGTTTGCCGCAATACAAACGTCTCTAAAAGAAACACTTTAGGAAGAAAGGCTGAAGAAGTTAGCTATCCCCTCGGTGAACGGATTAATACAAAGGCCAGTACTCAAAAGATATATTTTGAACTCAATTCTTAAAGAAGAACTATCAGATAGTGACTCCGAAGCATTGTTAGTGGAGTTATGAGCAGATGAGGTTTTGTTATTGAAATAAAGGTGCTGTAAAACAAAAATGATGTAAAATAGTGTGATTTAAATTAACATCGACGTAAGTTAAGATGCATTAAATTAACACGATTCTTTTATTATTAAAGAGCATCGTTAATTTCATCACATCGACACAATAACCTTTAAAGAAATTTACCAAAAAGCATTCCACCAAACCGAATGAGCAAAAAAAAAAAATTTACATAAACACAATATGCATATCGCTACATCTGAGTAACAAATAGCAAATCCAGTCTCAACGAAAGATGGCCGAATGAAAGAAAATCTTAAAGAAGATTCGTTTAAGATTGATTATTATTCAAGGTGTAGGCAAGAAATGCACTAAGAAGACGGTAAACGTCCAAAATTTCAAAGACTTGCGGTGTTCAAGTTGAATAATTATATTCACGCTTAGGCATAATTCAAATATTTTTGCCGAAGGCTTTGCAGTTATTTTATAGGCAGTACCTTTACCGGTATTTTACCAATAACTTTTGAAGACATTCACCCAGGCATTTCACCCGATACAAATCGTAACTTGTTATCGCAATAATGAGGTCAACTTCGATCGAAAAATAAGTTTATTTTAAACCTACGAATCTCGCGATAATCTTGAGGTATTCAATTTGTCTGTTACCATTATAACTATCCCAAACAGGTCACGCAGTGTTGAAGTCGGAAAAAAATAAAAAGTTTGACGTTGCACGCATCTACGCAAAATACCACAAAGTCATATAACACGTTCTACTGTATAATGAAGGGTCTGCAATTGTACACTTTTAGTCTTAGCTACATGGTAATAGCGAGCCTAGAAAGCTGCGATCTCCTAAAGCTGCTGTAGGAAAAAAGCTGCTAAATCTAAGAGCATAGAGAAATGCTAAATTCGGAAATTTACGGCAATAGACGATCAAAATGTGCACAACTCTCATATGATTGAGATGTAACCACGCCTCCTGGAAGAAACAAATAATTTCACCCCGTTATCCAATTAAGCACCTTAAATGTCCTCGCCCCGGAAATAGCACAAGCCTTAGCAATAAGATCCCTGTCCATTGCTATTTCACGTTTCGTCTATATGTGCTCGTTTCCACAATGAAACAGGCCAATCATTTAATTCCATGACAATTACGAAATAATAGCTCACGGATTGAGATCAGTTGCATCTTTTCAAAATTTCCGATGAACTAATTAGTTGCAAGAGTTAAGTAAACGATTGTGAGGAACGTACTTCTCGCTGCAAAATAGCACTAGAGATAGGAAAGTTTACACTATTCAGTTTTCACTCAATAATTAACAAGTTACTCCTTTGTTCGTGTTTGTTGAATAGGCCATGTTCGATACATCAACATTCTAACATGGGTCTGAGCCTTTCAGGACAAACCTCTGTATTTGATGGTGTTTTCTTTGTATCCAAGTCTCTTTTGGAAATTGAGGGAAAAAAGAAACTTTAAGAAAATTGCAATTTGTCCTGAAAGCCTCTGTGCCATGCTAGAATATTAATATGTTGAACGTGGCCTATTCGCCCACCTGTTATGGACTCCCTGAGGGCAGGTCACAGTCTTTCTGCCTGTCATGCATCAAAACAACCGTTTCACTTCGTGTACATATTTAAACAATAGCTAATTGATAAATAATATTGGCACCCGTTTAAAAATATAGTCAGTGGTCACTCAATTTCTTATATAAGCTGAACATATATTTGATTTTATATTCTCGTCCTTGCAAAAAAACAAAACAAAAAAAAGCTGAGGAGCAATGGAAATTCTCGTTTTGGGGAATTTTGAACCAAATTTCGTTTTCAAGCTAAACATTGTTGGCTTCTTGAGATCACTGAGCTATTGTGATATTAATCGTATCTATAACAAAATTCTTGATCGTGATTGGTTCTCTGCCTTCCTATTTGTCACGTTATCGGCGCGCGATCACGTGGGTGTCCAATTACAGGTGTCGAATTTGAACTTTTTGTAATCGGATACCTATGCTATTTGCGCGTTAATCACGCGCGCTTTAATGGCTTCCTTCTTAACGTGAAAGCGCTACTACCTTTTTCGCTCAAAATATGTTTTCCAAAGACTTTTTAACTTCGAAATTTGTTAAAGATACGATTAATCAGTAACTGGACCTCGTGTCGCACAATTCAGATGGTAACCGTGCTCGTCATTTCAAATCGCGATTACTCCCTGAATTGTACTCCTCTCGATCCAATCACTGTTACTAATTAATAGGCCACGTCCGATATACCATTATTCTAGCATGGATCCGAGTCTTTCGGGTCAAAATTGCAAATTTTTAAAGTTTCTCTTGTCTCGCGATTCCCAAAAGAGACTTGGATACATAGAAAACACCACCAAATATAGAGGTTTGTCCTGAAAGCCACGGAGCCATGTTAGATTATTGATATATCGAACGTGGCCTTTTAGGCAAAGTTCTCTAGCTTCAATTCCCGCTAAAGCAAAATAGGCAGTCAAAATTGCATCTCTCTATAAACACTGCATCGCTGAGGTGCTTCAACCCATGCAATAACTGAAGCAGGGTTATTTTGTCAGTTGTCTGAATGGCAAGATCAAGGAATCGTTAGTATTGATATCTTTCCATATTTTCTCTCAACGGTCGTTTAAAGGTCTCTTAACGTTTTTCTTAAATAAAAATATTCGCAAAGCGTCGCCATTTGATTTCAGTTTAGAAATAATTTAAAATGAAAGTGTTTTAAAGTGCTTATAGCAGCATTAGGTCACGCTGAATTTGTCTTTTGTAAGATAAAGGTTTGACACCGAGTATTTTTTGATGTTTCGTTCATAATAATGAAGGCTCAAACACCAGCCGAAACGTCTTGAACGAAACATCACTGAAAAATAGTCAGTGTCAAACCATTATCTTACAATGTTAGCTCCTGACTACTCCTACTCTATTCAGTTTTAAACGAATTTGTCTTTTGTCGGGGGAATGTTAGGAGTTACAGAAAAGTGAATACATAGTTGAATACATCACCGTAAGACAATGCAATGGAAGATTCCAAGCAGGAAACCTCTATTTTTACCACAATTGCTTCTAATCTCGCAATACGATTGGCTAATTTGCCGTTGTCGATAAGAGTCCAGACAACACTGCTCGCTTTAATGTTTCACGCAATGCCTTTTCCAGCTCGCGCTCTGAAAAAAGCATTTTCTTTGACGTTGATGTTGTGGTAAAAAGCAAATCAAAATGTGGTTTGGCGTGGCCTGTACCGCGTATCGTTGTCGGTAAGAGTACAGACCACGCTAAACCACATTCGGTTTGTTAAATACCGCTATATCACCCTCGCTAGCTAGACAAGAATAACTTTGCCGTTAATCAGGTGTTTATACCCCCTTTAAGACCTACTTAGAAAGATCACTCCACTCTAAAAACACAAGGCACAATGGTTTCTCAGCGAAACTACCTAAAGTTCGCCTAGAATTTGGGAAGAAGAGCTTTCACTTTCATGGAGCGAAGATTTTTAATGCACTACAAACCGAATTTAGATCCATATCTTCAAGACTTCTATTCAACAAATGCTTAATTGAACATTTTTGCTAATTTTGTACGCCTTTTTTCCTTATTTTCATTATAGTTTCTTTTACAGGATCCCATCTATATCTTAAGGATATTACACAGCGGCGTGAAGAAATGAATTTTATTTTCGAGTGGTTAAAACAATATTTACGAACGAACGCAGCGATTTTTTTTTGCTTACACGATTGACAAAATTCCCGCCATTTTTTTCACTTGGAGCCTGGTGCGAAGCCAAAACGCGCGCATGCTTATTGCGTTTACGCCCTGAAACCCCGATTCATTATGGACCGCTCACATTCCCTTGCTAGAAATTCTAGGTTTCCATTCACGGTAAACTAGGTTACGCCGCGTGAACGCAAAACAAAACACAGCACAGAAATAAAAAGACATGGATTCGGATAATGAAAGCTACCAGCGAGCAAAAACCTTTTGTCCCCGCTGTTGGGGACGCCGGCAATTTATCAAGCACTGTAATCAATCAAGCTTACATCTGCCATGCCTCTTCACAGATTGGGATTATTTTAAAGAAAATTTCTATTCTGACATGCGCGGGTGATTCTTGCGAAAAAAAACAAGTTTACATTTACTTTTCCCTTGTAAGAATAAATATCGTTAGCCGTCTCTTATTGTTCGCAGAGTGATAGGGCTTTTCATGAGAGATCTTAGTTTTATCATCGCTTGCTTCGTTTACCATCTTAGCTCGAAATCAAATATGTTTGGCAAAATAAACAATATGCCATGCGCAGCAGCGCTGCCCTTTATGCATGCTGGCGCAGACATCCAGAATCCAGCATCCCTGTATCTCAATGGGCGCGATTAGAGTGGCCTGCCTCGAGCCCAGTCGCCCGCGCGATAGTCAAAAAAATTGGACGATAGAAAATTACTAAAATTTACTGAACGTTTTCCGAGTACTTTCGAAGATCACCCGAATTCTTCCATCAACGAATATCACCCGAACATTTTGGAACACCTGCGGCAATCACCCACCCTATTGCAAGGATTGCCGAAGATTTAGTACGATTGCCGAAAATTGCCGAAGATCTACCACGCTCGCCGAAGACTTTTGAACCGCGTTTTTGGAAGTTTTTTAAATATTTTCAGAAACGTTCGAAGGTATTGGAATACCAAACACACTGCAGTCTACCTAAGGAAACAATGTGTAGACGACCTTAAATAGCATGTTTTCAGTTAGTAGTCATTTGATTATTCTCATGCAATTTGGAATAAACAAGTACTAGCTAGCCTTTGAAAAATTTACTCGTGCTTATTCAGTCCAAATTGCGCTCGAAATCATACGATTACCTACACATACATATTATCAGCACATCCTTTTGATTGCCATAATTAGGCTAATATGACAATGTTGTCAGCCGCCTGCCCGTTGAGCGACCTAATTATAAAAGTTACTTCTTTTCGAATACTGTCTTAGTGCTTTCTGTGCAAGGGAATATGGCTATAGTATTCATAACCCTGGTATGTCCAGTCCTGTTTAATGGCAACCGTGTAAAAAGCTAGGAATCCTAGAGCTCTAATATCTTTTTATTGCCTTTCCATCTCTCTGGCATGAACAGTATTTGTAGTCTTATTTCACTTTTTTACAATTAAATTTACAGCCAGAGATAAAGAAAGTAGTCCTGTTACTATGCTCGACAAGACGAAACTACCCAAGAAGATGAAAGATATCTAAAAAATGTTGGAGAAACTGAAAGTCTCATAAAATCTGATGCCGGGTGAGTTACTAAGAGTGGATTTTGTGCTTAAAGCGATTTTTCTTTGAGTATGGGAAAGTAATTGGTTTTGCACTCACTACGCTTCGCGATTGGTCTAAAAACTCGCGTCAATTTTTCATCCAATCAGCTGAAGTAAAACCAAAACCAATCGTAACTCGCTCGCACACGTTTTCCCGCGCTTCACATCAGCTACATGTAACTACGTATATACATATGTATCGAGTATTGTCTTTGTCCTTTGTGATTGGCTTGAGCGACTCTTTTGGTTTTGTTTCTTTTTTTGACACTCACTTAAAAACTGCTCTTTTGTCGGACACAAACACGAAGAAACATAAAGAGCCCCATCCCATGCTCACGAACGAGAAAAATAAAAAAAGAAGCAAAAAAGCCCAGGCTAAAGAGAGTTAACTCATCGTTTATCGTTAAATGTCTGTTGTCGATAAATAAGAGCGCCCGCCGGTGCGTGTTTTGTACAGTCAGTAAAACATGACAAATCAGACTTCCCCACTTTCATGTGAAAACGTACATCGAACTCATATAATATCTCTAGTTTTCATGATATATTTAAGGTTGATAAATATTTCAGAACATATTAAAAGCTTAGCTGAAAATATGTGAATACAGCAGAAATAATCAGCAAATACGGTGACGCTTTGATGGTTGAGTTGTCAAAACTCCTTTTTTACAATAACTGTCTAATTTCTCGCGCGCTGATTGGCTCATTTTTATCATCAATAAGAGTACAGACGGATAAAATTTTAATTTATGCGAAGCTTTCAAGTTCAACTTTCAGCTGTCAAACTGTCAACTTTTTAACCAATGGGATTTTATGGACTTTTTTAAGTAGACAATAAAAAGGCGAGAAAAGCTATTGACAATGTGCGCGTCATTTTGAATAAAATTCACTTATCTTTGTTCGCGGCAAGTTTACGGCGTCTTTTCCCCTCATTTATTCCCGACATTTGACCATTTTGGGGTCTTGTTATTGTAAAAAGCAAATTGACGTCAGTTTTTTATGCGTCTGTTCTCTTATTGATGATAAATTTCGTCATAACATTGTCAAAGTTTAATGCGGAACCATTCGCCTCCGGCTCGTGGTTTCACAGCCACTTTGACAATGTTATGACGTAATTTATCATCAATAAGAGGACAGACGCATAAAAGACTGACGTCAATTTGTTAAGTCTATTTTATTTTCGCAGTGTAAAATTTCACTGTGTTAGAGAAACACACATGATGTCAGTAGCCTTTTGGCGTTGGTGAAAATTGTTGCAGCATCGCGGCACAAACGACAACGAAAGAAATATTTGTCAAGATTTGTTGACAATTGAAAACACCGACTTGGATTTGAATGTGCACGCGCTGTACTATGCAAATTAGCTACTTGTACGCGTCAGACTTTCCTTTCGAAAACTTTTGCAAACTCGCCAAACAAACAGAAACAATAAGAAACTATCAACAACGCGGTTTGGTTATGATTAAGCATTGTTTGGGAAACTCACAAATTAACTCGATACCAGAGTAAAGAGTTTTCCTACATAACTTTTCTTTACAGAACAAACGCAAAAGCAGTTACGCGTACAACTAGCGCGAGCAGATAATTATTCATTCACGGCGCGAAATTGAAGTCTTGTTTTCGACCCTGAAAAACTCACCTTTTCCATTAGCTCAGAGCATAAAACTTCATGTAAGAGCCCTGGTTCTTATTTCCTGTCATCGCTGTGAAAAATCTGCAAGAGAATCTCGCAACTCTCACCATTTGATCACGCAACGTCAGGTAACGTGACAACATCCACGCGAGAGCCCCAGACATGTGCGTGGATCCGCGCGGATATATGTCGTCATGTTGGCGCAATTTGTCCGTCTTTCGTCCTCCTGCATGTCTTGTTCGCGAAGCCGTTATTTCGCGAAATTTCCTCTTTAATTTCTTTGCTTCCTGTGTTACACTCTTTGGCAAGTCTGCTGAACAGTGGCTGAGGCTTTCGCAGTCGTCTGCGAGGCCAAAGAGGTCGTTGATTTCAGACATAAAAGCAGTACTACCGCGGAAGATCTGAGTACCATTTCTAAAAAATAACCTTGGACACAAGGTCTACATGGGGGATTAACTCTCTCCCCTTGATCATCTGTCGAAGCTCCGGTGAGAATTAACTGCGATGTCAAGAACCAAACTGTCGGAAAATGATTTAACACTAGTTTTCGAAAACAATGTGACGCCAACAAACTTAACGTCGTTTTCTAATCTATTTAGCCAGAACCACTGGCCTTCACACATAAAAACGAGGCTTTGCGTACTGGTTGTGACCTAGTATTCGGGCCACAAACAAACAACTGATGGAGGTAGAAATAACAACATTGCATAATAAGGGGATGCAATGGTGCATTACGGGGTGATGTTAACGTTGACACGGCAGTGGCTCCGCGCAGTACCCCCTGGTAAACTGGCCACCCTGTGGTGCCAGGACCTCGAAGTAGGAACCAAGGACCCCAGAGCTGCGGCGCGTAGGGCTCCCTAAACCTGCAAATGCCCCGGCGCTTAGTACCCTTGCCCCAGTCAAAGGGAAGTCGCCAAGGATTGAACCCTGTGAAAAATCCCCACCAATGGGTCACCTCCCCACCCCAACCCCCAACAGCCGGGAAAACATTCAAATTTATATCTTTTCTTTCCAACTAGCTACCCGGCAGGTAGGTGAAAAGCGCGCTTGTGGACGTACCACCCAACTTTATCTCAAGGCTCTAGCTTTTCCTTCAACTTGTCTATTGCTTAGATGGGTCGGCTCTTGCAATAAATAGACAGTTACAATGCAACTGATAACTTAAAAAAAAAAGATTTTTTTTTATTTTAAGTACTGCTCTGCTCTCGAACTCGATGCCATTGGCGGATAACTTGTATGTAATTATGTTATTTTACACGCAAGTAGTTATCAGTAGTATGGACTGGTTAGGTTTGTATAATTTATCAGTCGGCAAAAGCGATTAGGATATGTAGATGGAATTTTTCGTCACCTTATAAGGCAACTGTTCGTACGATAGGGTCAGATAAAAGTTCGATTGAACTCATGCACGAGAAACTTCTGACGAGGTGAGATCTCTTTAGAATGATAGAGTTTTTAATCTGACGTTATACAAGGAATATAATTAAAGAATTTAATTTCCCTAGGAAGTAGCGTTGAAAAAAGAAAATTAAATTGCCATCTGAGCGAAATCGTGTGCCTCGGCATGTTTAAAGGTAGCAAGCCAAATTATTATTTTAGATACAGCACTTATTGTCTGACCAAACGTATTTAAAATGTTGAGTTAATTATTGCAAACTGAAAGCACATAATATGTATAGGTCATTTTTACGTATATTTTTTAATAAATTGATCCCATTTTAATGATTTCTTGCGAAATTGTGGAGCGAAATGACTCTCTTGAAACGTGCGAACAATTACTGAAGAATCTCCGCCAGTATACAGATGTTCTAAACGAACACGGAGTCAGCGGTTGCCCAGGTTACGAATTGTTTTGAAAATCCAAGAAATATATTTTGACTTTCAAGTAATGGGGAAAATTCCAACCTTTTGTTTTGGTTTCCCATCCGCGTAATTTCCCGGCTGCTCAAGATAAAACGAAATTTTAACATGTTTTTCGGCAATGTTTTCATCGATTTTTGCCCATCTTCCGACCGAGTGCTTCATGGGGGTGAAAAGAAAAGAGGAAAAAATGCGGATAATTTTTTTGCGGTAGTTAAATTATTCTTGAATTATTTATCGGTCACAGCACAATGTTGTCTTGGTACTGCCGGTTATCTGAATAATTTATACTAAAAGCTTTATTCATTAACAATGAGCTTGGCTCTTTAAAACTCTGTTGCATCGGTCTCTAAATTGGTTCATGGACTGCATAGGGTTTTAATAAAATTTCAGCGTCTATATCTCAATGATACAATTTCAAATGCTTTATTTTTGCGTTAAGTGTTTACGAATATGGTAACGTTGTGAAAAATATCTCATTTTTCACTGGTTTTCTACCGAAACGGAGTGAAGTGTGAGATAAATTGAAATCATGAGTATTTTACGTGCTCGTTTCACGTAATTGAGATAACGAAGGCACTTGCTTCAGATTGTTTCCTGTAAATGAACAGGTAAACGTCAATGAAATGTTAAAAGTAATCACATTTTTGTAGCTATATTGTTACGATGTTGCGAAGTTCAGAAGTTTCCGGCAATATCCAGACGTTTTGACGTCATCACAATATTACCCGCCAAAAAGCGTAATTTAAAAGAAGCAATCTGATTGGTCGAAGCGCAACCGAGGAATCCCACAATGCTGCATTCGTAAACGAATCCATTTGGCGGCCATTTTGTATTGGAAAGGCGACTGCAAATATCTAATGAGATTCATATTCGAGTGAAATCGGTCAAGCAGCGAAGCGCATTTACCTGTCCTGTCCATTTCGCTGGTATTGAAAGTCTTCAACAATGGCTTCAACGCACCGAGTTAGCTGATCGATCGGCGGAAATATTAGCATTTTATGGCTTGAAGCTAGAACGACATTTTGACACAAGCGAGTTTTTACGTCCACGCAATTTTCTTAGATACGCGATGACAGTTTTCCTCTAGCTTTCACCGGCGAGAAATCGAATATGAATGAACTAGTCTACCGCTGTCTTGCATGGTTATGTAGCAGATCGGCCTTCGTTCTTGGAAAATTGTATTTATAGCCAACTATTCAAGAAGATGGAGGACGAAACGTCGGTTCGCGTGGCTTTAAGGTGAGAATTTTACATTGAAAAAATGGTTGAAGAAAATTTCTCGAAATGCATCAACAGTTTACTACTAGATCAAATGATGTGGACACCCTGCCAAGCGTTCTGTAGCGTGGTTGTTTATTCATTCGTGCCTTTTTATGTGTTCTTGTTGGCAGGATTCGTCCTCAAAGCGCTGCCGAGCGAATTGATATGTGTCGAGTTTGCACTTGTGTTACCCCTGGACATCCTCAAGTCGTACTTGGAAAAGACAAAGCCTTCACGTTCGATCATGTGTTTGATATGGAAAGCAAACAGTTTGTGATCTATGAGCAGTGTCTCAGAGGACTCGTTGAAGGGTGAGTTAACTAAAACTTCGTTTTAAGAATTTTTGTTTATTTCGTCGCCTTCAGTAATGTCTGCCATCTGCGGTTGTTATTGTACATTCAAACCCCGGCCGATATGACATCTATGAGTGCCAAAATCTGTAGTCATCGCGTATAAAAACAGCCTAAATATGTTTTCGTGATTGCTGAAGTGAGTTAAGCCAAGCATTGTTTTTGTTCATTGCAGATGTCTAGATGGCTACAATGCGACAGTTCTGGCTTATGGTCAGGTAAAATTAATGGCTTGCACTTTAGTTCGGCGAAATAGAAATTTGCATGTGCTTTAATGAACATACAAACCCTTGTTCCATACTGTTGCCCTGGCATTTGAACACAAAGTGGTTTAAAATGAAAATGGTTTCCGGTGGTAACTTTTTTTTTAAATCCAAGCCTTTAAATGTGTTTACTTACCACGGTACTTTTGTTTTTTCATTTTCCATGGAAAACCGATATCTCGATAGCTTCTGTTGTGTACTCAAAACAGTGTTGCTGGAATAATATCAAGAGACAGATTTATAGCTATGCTTTTATGCGCCGATCGTAAAATTGTGTTTTGTACGAGAAATTTCCATGCAATCTGCCTGTATTTATTGTGATTATTGTACATTCTGTGCGTCTGAGCTTTTAATCAACCACCTATCTCTAAGCTTGCCTATTTTTCTCTCTCTGTAATCGAAGAATAATATTGATCGTATTAGGTTTTGACGAGTCGACATCAACACGAAACTTCACAAGTAACGATTATCCGCTACTTGCCCTGCCGAGAAAAATCAATTTTCGTTCGGTTTATTTTTTCCGTGAATTAGAAATTAAATATAATTACAAAAGCGAGGTATCTTAATATGCTTACCACAAGATTTCTACATCAAGATGAACGATCTTAAAATTATTATTGGATACATTTGTTGAGCTGTGTTTTATATTAGACATTGATATTTCGATTGACAATTCGTTCAAGGAATTACTTTTTAGAACAGCCGAGCATGTGTGAAATCTTATGGAAATTTTTGTTCCAGTTTGGCTGGTAATTTTTTTTTGCCATAATTTCTGTTTTGTTATATTTGCAATGTTAATTTATTGCAACTACCCTAATTAATCTGTTACTGTTCTCGGAATCACACACTTCATGGTGAAATTTCTCCTAATACTAGCCGCAGCATATCACACTTGGCGTAATATCAGTGAGAGTGTATTTTTGGTTGAAAATTGATACTAGAACATGTCAAGAGAGTCTTTAAAATAGCTATTTACATGTTATTAAACCAGTGCTAAAACACGTTTCTTTCTGCCATCACGCAATGAACAGAGATCATGAAACAACAGAGCAGTAATATTGTGTTCCCTTCTCAGTTACAGTCCATCTATGTTTCCTGGGCCCTCGTCTACAGGAAATCCTTTTGTAGTTATAAATTTCTCATGTAATTGTTTATGTAGCTATTTTTAGGTCAAATACTGAATGAAAAATGCATAATATTGATCATTTTCCCTGTCATGTTTTTCTAGAGTTTTTTTGAAAGGAATTTGAAAATTACATGCAACTTGGAAACCCACATACTTTTAAATGTGTATTTTTAAATTAAATCACCTTTAAAGTGGTTTTTGCTTGGTTTCACTTGTGTTACACAAAAATTGCTAATTTGCATAACAAATTAACAGGCTGCAAGAAAAAACAATTTAAATTGGAAACCACTTTTTGTGAAATGCATTTAGTAAGTTAAAATTGCCTTACAATGATTTTAAATTTTCGTTATGGTTTAGAAACAAAATTTGGCATTGTCAAATGTCCATGCAAGTTAAGAATTACATGTGATTTGTACCATAACCTCTAATTTTGTGGAATTTTATGGAAATTTGTTTCTTTGGGCTGTGTTGACTCAAGTTAATTGTGCAGAAAATTAGTCATGACTTACTCATGCCTGTTCTGCCAAGTCAAAGACATAAAGCTTGTAAATATCTTTATAGTTAGGACATGTCTAATTGTTGTGCTCACACATCTATTGGCTCAGTGTCATGAATTTCTGGTGTAAAATGTAACATTTTATAGCATTTCCACGTGAACATTTATTTGTATTGTAATAGATGAATGGCTCTTAAGACTTACATGCGTGTCTTACAAATTTAATGAGGTAACACTCATGGCCAGTAATGTTGTTATTGGGCAACCCTCCAAGTTGCGACCATTTTAGTCGCCATGGTGACTAGAATTTTGGAGCTGGCGACTAAATTAGAACGCAAATCGCCAACTCGGCGACTAAAATTAACGTGACCTATGTGTCAGGAGCTTGAGCGGACTATCATCCGGAGCGAAAAGAAAAACGTTCTGTGCATTAAGAATTCGCTTTGCAAAGCTAGTTGTTGTGGGATTTTAACCAACAGAAATGGAGACTGAATAAAATGAAATGTTACACGGTAAACAAAGATCGAGGAATTGCATTCAGTTGAGCTTGGGACGCGACGAAATTCGTTCTACTCGACTGACAATTTTACCTGGAAGTGTGAGACAACGCATGCAATCGGTCATTTGCCATCGAAAAGAAGAGGAATTGCAAAAGCTTGGAAAGCTCGACGGTGACAGGATCCACGATATATTTGAGGAACATCCAGATGTATTTGAGAAACGTATTTTGTTTCAGCGGACACAAAAATACTTGACTTTACAGCAAACTTGATAACACAAGCACGGGGGATTCTATAAATAAAAATAACTATGATGAAAAGTGGCTCGCAGTTGTAAATAAATTTCACTTGTGTGAACGAACCTGGGTTTATTTTTAAATTGTCAAAGATTTCATCGATAAAAAATATCCATCTTAGTGATTGCCCTAAAACTTGTGAAAGTATTTTCGCGTTGAGTAGTCGCATTCCACGGTTCGCACATTAAATTCAAAACGACAAACAATTTGAGCGTGAACTTTTGTCCATTTCAATACAGTCTTTAATTTTCAGATGAAGTTTTATATCATTTGCTTATTCAAGCAGAAAATGAGGTTGAACATTTAAAAAAGATCATAAGCGATAAGGTAAAAATAGTGTTCACTTTATGGTCTCAGCAAGAATTTGATGCTGCCTTGATAAACATTGGAAAACTTTCCACCATTCAGCTGCAAATGAGGCTACCTTATTTTAACTTGGTATAATCTGTGTCGTTTGCACTGCTCCTGTTGTATGAATTATAATTGATATACACAAATATTTCTGTGTTTTGTGAAGCGACTTTTTTTCTTAATTTTCATTTTCATTTGATCATCAATCATTCTAATAAAAGCATATTTGAGTCAACGTTAGGTAGTTCTTTGACTGAATGGGACTTCAATTTACTTGGTGGTTCAAGGAAAATGTTATTAATAATACAGTTAGATAATAATAAGATTATTATTCATTATTAATTAATTATTAATTTATGCAGATATTTTGGCGACTAAAATTTTTCACTGGCGACCATACCCGAACAGTCAGTGGCCAAATGGCCACTAAGGAAAAAAGTTAACTTGGAGGGTTGTTGGGTCGTTAAAAATAGCTATTTCACCAATTTTCATTCTTAATTTTTGTATATTATGTGGGGAAAATTGAGACACAGATATGATAATAACCACTTACTAGTTGAGCGCAAGGAGTATACTGGGGAATACTGGCCCGAGGTTGTGGCAGTATGGACTGAGCTCAACAAGGTCAATACTGTACCTTTCATTTGAATGGTAAGCCTTTTTATTATATGGCTTGCTCTGTGAGCGGGCAATATGAATCAAATCCTGCGCTGTGATTGGCTACCCGAGTGGGCAAGATGGAGCTATCTTGTCTGCTCGGGAGTACCCGCTGTGTCTCGCAAGAAAAATTTCTCCGAAAGCCATAGAATAAATCCTTTATTGGCCAAGCTTGTTTGGTCAAGATGGCTGGATATTGGCCTCGTTCTTTTTTTGTGAGTTTATGGACCGAGATGGAGTCGAGGTCCATAAACACACAAAGAAAGAACTTGGCCAGTATCCAGCCATCTTGACCTCGCACTTGGTCAATAACCCATACAGGATTCACCCAAGTTAGGACTCAGACATTTTCAAACAAAAAAATAAAATAGAAAGAGAAATCACTCTTCTGTAGCCATCTGTGAAGTTATACATGCAAGTGTAGTTGCATGGATGGGAAGCAGAAAAAAATGGCTGCCTGAGAACTAGACTTTGTTTGATTTTTCCAGCTTAAAATCCATGTCTGGTGAGCTCTTTCTCTTTCATACAACCCCAATTTTTTGCCTGCCTTCAAACTGCTCTTTGTACACTGGAAATCTCAGCTACAATGACCATCCTTGTATAATACAGAATGTATTATATACCTCTGAGATTTAACAATGTTAATCTTGTAGACCACAATCTGATACAGACAATAGAGCTTCAGTATTTTTGTATTTTACCGCAATGAACGACAATAACCTTATTCACAGCAATGTTAATCTTGACTTGCAGACGGGATCAGGCAAGACTTACACAATGGGCACTGGCTTTGACATTGCTACATCACCAGAAGAGGAGGGTATCATTCCAAGAGCAGTAGCACATTTATTTGAGGGAATAGACCGAAGGAAACATGACGCCAAAGAGAGAAATGAGCCACAGCCTGATTTTAAAATCACAGTGCAGTTCATGGAGGTACAGTACATGCTAAAAAAATCACAAATATTTCATTGGGGTTGAACTGCTCTTGAGTAAGAAGAAAAATCAATTTGGTGATAATTCTATTTTACCAATTTAGTCCTAATTTTGATTAGTAATTAGTAACTGGACCTCTTGTCATACAATTCAAGGAGTAATTACAGGGCTCGAAATTGCGACTCACTGGTCGCCAATGCGACCAAAAGTTGAGCACTGGTGACTAAATTTTCAGAACTGGTCGCCAGCTGGCGACTCGTGTTTTGTCCGATAACTAAAGAAAACCATGACACAACTTTTGTTTTTAAATCTTTATATGAGGAAATCAATCGGATATGGTAGCTAGTATACAACTCGCCTTTCCGTCCCCAGTTAAATAATGTCTGAATATTACATGATAATTGAAAAAATTGAATGTATTTCGACACGTCGATACTGCGTTCACGTCGTGCCATATTGTTTCAGTTGCTTCTTCCGAAACAGGGATGGCAGGCGCACTTCAATGCCATGTGCTTTTCATTTGCCGTGAAAATGGCGGCAGATACCAATCAGTTGAAGAATTGCGTGAGCAAAAGGCGTTGAGAAAAGCAAGTACAAAATAAAGAACGGCATTTCGAAGAAGTAGCAAAGGGAAAATACGCAAGGGCCCGTGTTTGTCTCACAATGAGAGCCACGCACTTAAAACGTTTTATGCTTCGCTTCATTTAAAATGACTATGGAGACAACCATTACCTTCGGACCAGAGACATATCATCTGAGAACAACGGTAGCTTTATAACTAAGTGTTACTCGTGTTGTTTCTAATTGTTTTCGCTCTTCAATTGTGACTTTTCTTACATGCAAAGTAACGTATAAAATTGAGTTCTTGTGTAAGTTATATATAAAATAAGTTGGCGACCAAAATTTACGATCTGGCGACCAAAAATTTTTCCGTTAGTCGCCAGCTGGCTCCCAAACGAAAAAGTTAATTTCGAGCCCTGAATTAGGTAAGTAATTTCAAAATTGGTTGAGTGCATAGCACGAGGCCGATTTGAAATTACGAGCATATTTACTCCCTGAATTTTACGAATAATAATTTGTATCAATAACAAAATTTCGAATTTTTTCAGTCTTTTGAGAACCTCTTTTGAGTGAAAAAGTGAGTAGTGCCTCCCATAACTGTAGGAAATACATGTATGATGAAAAAAGCCATTGAAGAGCAAGTAATTGACATACAAATGGCAAAATTATCCAGGTACAGGTATTCAATTACAACTTGACACCCACATAATATTATTGTGTGTTGATTATATGACAAATAGCCGTGCAGAGAACTAGTCATGATCAAGAATTTTGTCATGCAGCTGTAGATACGATTAGTAATGGTATACGCTGTAGATATATTCAGAGCAATTTCTATTGAACTGAGTTAATTTACCTGTGTGGCTACTATTTTTCAGCTTTATAATGAAGAACTTATGGATCTGTTTGATTTGGACAATAATAGGGTAAGATATATTGGATGTGAAGGTTATTTTTAATACAGTCAAACCTCCCATATGCGACCACCCAAAATGTCAAGCCTAGGTGGTCGCTTATGGGAGGCGGTTACTTACATTATTCAAGAGCGTAGCCCATATTGGGCCAAAATTTTTCCTCATTAGCATATTGTAACCGCAGAGACTTACACTAGGTTTTAAATATATTATTCATGTGAAAAGCTAATTTCAAGGTTCCAAATATAGTGATTTGTAATATTAGTAATTGGACTGTGTGGAGTACAATTCAGGGAGTAATCGTGCGAGTAATTTCAAAATTGGACAAGCACGATTACACGCACAATTATTACAAGCACAATTACTATCTGAATTGTATGACACGAGGTTCAATTACTAGTTAATCGTATCTGTAACAAATTTTGGAATTAAAAAGGTCTTTTGAGAACTCCTTTTGAGCAAAAACAGATGTAATGTGTTTCAGAAGTTTTGAAAACTGTAGGAGACATTGAAAAGAGAGCCATTAAAGCGCACGCAATTGACGTGCAAATCACGTGGGTATCCAATCACAGGACGTGTCCAATATTATTTAAAAAGTTCAAATTGGATACCTTTAATAGGACACCCACATGATTGCTCGCCGATTACGTGGCAAATAGGCACATAGAGAACCAATCACGATCAAGAATTTTGTTATAGATACGATTAGACTTTGGTACATGTACATGTATTTGGGAAAACTGGTCGCTGAGGAGAGGTGGTCACTTACAAAAGCTGTTTGCAACCAGAGGTTTGACTGGAACTGCTTTGTTGTACATGTATAATCAAACCTTACAGTTGCTAAGTGAACTTTACTTGTTCCATACTAATAAGATTATATTAATTTTATTTAATTATCTTTCTATTGTGCATGTGTAAGTGTTGTTACCCTGCTGACTTAAAATGCATCAATTACAATAATTATTATTTTAAAATGATGATGAAAACTGAGGTGTGTGAACCTGGCAGTGGATGATGTGAGCAAGGCCAGACGAAGCCATGTGACCTTACACACTTCAGCCACTCAATTAAAAAATCGTTTGCCCAATAAAGGTGGTGTGATTAATAACTAACTTATTATATTTAATAATACAATATTATTGACTGATCATGAGGTACATGTAGGGCAACATGAAACTATATGACTATCAGCCATAGTATAGTATGTCATGGACTTTCGTGTACCTGTATCAGTACATACAGTACAGCAGTACAGTGCTTATGTCAAAACTGTGAGCTGAATAGTGACTCGTCTGGGCCCAGTTGTTCAAGGGTGGATAACACTATCCACTGGACAAATCACTATCTGTGGATCGTATGTGTTGACAAAACAAACTATGCTATCCACTGGATAATGATTTTATCAGTGGATAGCATTATTACACCCTTTGAACAACTGGAGCCTGACTTTTTAACTTGCAATCCATCAAATAAACTTGCATTGTATGTAGACAGTTGGGTTGTAACATTAGTAATTGTTACAAATGTACAATTATGTTGGCCAGGGTATCTTGACAAGATTTATCTTTAATAAGTATCTACATCCTAATTATTGATTATTGATTGACTGCCATGTAATACTGCAACCACTTTCCAGCTCTCATGTGTCTGCTGTGGTTGTTTTAAGTTGTGTTATATTTGTTTGTGTTGTAGGGTCGTAAGAGCAATGTCAAAATTCACGAAGATGCAAATGGCATTATCTATACCATGGGTGTGACAATGAAGCCAGTGAACTCAGCACAAGATGTAAGAAATAGCCGTATTTTTGTATTCTTTTATTCTTAATTTTAATGCCCAGTTCTTTAGACTATGTTGGAGTACATGTGATTGGTAAAGGAACATTCTCTAGTGACTGTATGGTGCTGTTGTGTATTTTTTGTTGTCATGAACTAATAATATAATTGAAGGGGTGAGTGCAAAACCATGCTAAGTGACGATTTGGGTGAAAAAAAAAATTTTCGCGAAAGGGCTTGAATTTTTACATGTGGTCTTCAATGTAATAGAAAAACGTGGTCCTGTATTTTTGTCGCTGGTTTTTGCTTCGTTTATAAAGACGCCGCTAGGAAAACCGAGTGGTTTTTCTGCATACGCAATATCTCGAAAACGAAGCGAAGCTATGCGGAAAAACTACGGGACATTGTTAAACATACCTAAACAAAACTGTATGGGAAATTTGGAGCGTTTTCGACAAAGTTCACTTTTGATTAAAATACCTAGCGCCCTTTTCCCGCCGAGGTCTTCAAATAAACGAAGCCGGGCCTTTGTTATGATAAACAGAGCCGACCCTTTGTTATAATAGCCAAGCCAAGCCTTTGTTATAAGTCGAAGTCTCGCCTCGGTTTATTATAACAAAGGATCGGCCCGCCGCGACCGCAAGGACTTTGATTTTACTTAGAAACCAGCAAAATGTCAATTTCACGCAACTTATATAAGCTCAAATTTATTGATTTCAGGTCAAAAGTGGTTAAAACGTTGACTCATGTTAACGCGCGACGGCAAGGATGTTGATTTCTCTTAGAGAGCAGCAAAATGTCAATTTCACGCAACGTAAAAGCTCAAAAATGTCGATTTCAGGTCAAAAAAGGTTTAAATGTTGATTTCATGTTAACCCGTGACGGGAAGGTTGTTCATTTCACTTAGAAAACAGCAAAATGTTGATTTCACGCAACGTATAAGCTCAAAAATGTTGATTTCAGGTCTAAATAGGTCAAAATGTTGATTTCACTTAGAAAACAGAAAAATGTTAATTTCATGCAGCGTATAAGCTCAAAAATGTTGATTTCAGGACTAAATAGGTCAAAATGCTGATTTCACGTTAGCGCTTGACGGCAAGGATGTTGATTTCACTTAGAAAACAGCAAAATGTTGATTTAACGCAACGTATAAGCTCAAAAATGTCGATTTCAGGTCTAAATAGGTCAAAATGCTGATTTCACGTTAACGCGTGACGGCAAGGATGTTGATTTCACTTAGAAAACAGCAAAATGTTAATTTCACGCAGCGTATAAGCTCAAAAATGTTGATTTCAGGTCTAAATAGGTCAAAATGCTGATTTCACGTTAGCGCTTGACGGCAAGGATGTTGATTTCACTTAGAAAACAGAAAAATGTTGATTTAACGCAGCGTATAAGCTCAAAAATGTCGATTTCAGGTCTAAATAGGTAAAAATGTTGATTTCACGTAACGCGTGACGGCAAGGATGTTGATTTCACTTAGAAAACAGCAAAATGTTAATTTCACGCAACGTATAAGCTCAAAAATGTTGATTTCAGGTTTAAATAGGTAAAATATGGCGGCCGGAAAATAGTGTTAACATCTGGAACTTACTTTGGTTATCTGGGACAATGACTATCTGCACTGAACAAATAAACATCAAATAAGCACTTTTCCAAATACACCTCGTGCGCGGGAAAACATGGCGGTCGATACAAGACAAATTTTATCACTCAAAAACCAGTTCTCGCTTTCCAAACTTTGACACTAGCAACGCTTGGCAAATGGGCCACAACTCACGAGAGGGTATTTTTCTTGGGCAAGAACTGCTCTTGGACTTTGCTGCCTGGCTCGATCTGACTTCGAACGCCGATAACACGATTACGGTATATCAGCTACCTTCGAAGTTTCAGAACACATTTTGATTCTTTAAAACGTGCTGATGACTTACGGGTTTATTGAGGCTTTATGATGCCTCTCAACCACCAGGCAGGCACACAAGGTACTTTAACACAATGCTTAAGATATTAGTTGACAGAGCTCTAATGCGGCACATCTCTTTTTAGTTCGATGGTATTTCGTTTGCCGCTCGATCGATTCACGTGTTGTGCTAACGTCACAATAGCCGATGTAAACAATTTGTTCCCAGATTTCCGCTCTATATATGCTGTGAGATTTGATTTTGACTTCATACACTATAAACAGTCTGCCTGTTTGCTGTTCAACAAATAAACTCCTAAAGACATGGCTAGGAAAAGCCAAGTATTTTTGCATACGTTATAACTCGAAAACGAAGCAAAAACCAGTGACAAAAATACAGGGCCGCGTTTTTCTATTACATTGAAGACCACGTGCAAAAATTCAAGCCCTTTCGCGAAAATTTTTTTTTTCACCCAAATCGTCACTTAGCATGGTTTTGCACTCACCCCTTCAATTATAATTATTATTTTGTGAAATTGTTTTTTTTTTTGACAAAGGGGTTAACTTTCTGCACACTGTCTCAGAGTGTATAATACTTTACTTGTACAAGCATCTGTCATGGAAAATTACAGAGGTTTTCTTAAAAAGCGTATTAAGCAAGTAAACTAATGAATGGGAATTTCCAGCATTTTTGTTCTGACATGAAAACATGAGTACCTTTAGAGGTATTTCAGAATTCCCAATGCAAAAGGAAACACTGAGCACCTGAAAACACGAGCACCTTTAGAGGTATTCCAGAATTCCCAATGCAAAAGGAAACACTTATTATAAGAATTTTGGAGCTTTTTGAAGTACCTTCAGGATTGTACCCATACATGTGCAATAAGTCAAGTGCTCTCTTTTTTGTTAATAAATTTATTCTGATATAGTGAATTATCAATATTGCCTTTAAAATGTACACAGTAAAAGTTTTTGTTCTGGAGATGATTTTTCTGTCAGTGACCCGGGCATACTCAGAAAGCAAGGAAATTCTGAGTTTTCCAGATATGAGTCGAACCTTAAACCTCCTGGAGACAAGTTGAGATAAAGATGCTTTGTCACTTAGCTACAGGAGACTCCACCATGAACAATAATTCTACTTTTTGACTAGCCATGTATGAGTGTCCATAATTATTAATAGCAGTGTTTAGTGTTGTTCATATATGCCCTATTAGCATTACACAGTAAATTGGTATATGTGTGTCAATATGATTTGATTAATTGTCGTTATATCGATTTTTTTGTTTTAAAGTCATTCAGAATGGGTGGCAAATCTTAGCTTGATAGATTTAAACTCGTCTGTAAATTTTTATTTTGTTGACCAGTGCAAATGTATACTATGTCTTACTAGAAAATGCCCTCTGGGCATGTGAATATTAATTTAATAACACCCTGCAGTTTGTGTTTATAATTTGCTCCTACCTCTAGTGGGAACCTGTGATTATTTTTATTCCCATGAACCACCTGTCTGCCAGATAAGTGATTATGTGATAAGTTTTGATATGTATATGCAGATTGATCAGTAGAGACTATTGGTTGAATTTGTTATACATGGTGATGTATGTGACTGCAAGTCGTAAGAATGCCGCTGTTTTCTGCTTTCAATCATGGAAAATTAATTAATGGCTTTTGGTGTTTATGCTATTTTATTAGTGTACTTTTTGGCTGTGTTTTGTTTCAAGAAACACTTCATTTAAAGTCTCGTCCATGTCATTCTTGCACACATTGTGGGTGAATATAAGAATTAAAATATCATCATAAAATGTATAATATATACACATAATGTATACTTAATTTAAGATAAGTATTTGAAATTAGGGCAGTATAATCTCTTGCTCTGACTTGTGTTTTAATTGTTTTTTTTTTTTTTGGTTTGTTTGTTTGTTTGTTTTTTTTCAAAAACCATGATTCAATTTATTTCTTATTTTAATTACCAATGTTGTGACTGTGGAGTGATGCATGTAAAATATTGCCATGCAGTTGGCATAGTTTTAAAAACCTTGTAAGCCTTTTTGATGACATTGGTCACCAAAACTTATAGTACCAATACATGTTGGTGACATTTAGATCACAACCTTTAGAGATAGAAACCTTAAGTGAACAACAGTGAATAAAAACATACACTTACTGCCTGCAGGCACTGACAATTGGACAGCTGAAAACCTTAAAATAGAACTTAGACAACAGATGAAAACTTGTGATTGATTACATATATCACATGTCTTATATATGTGTTCGGTATGTGTTGTTACACAAGTCATGTACATTTAGAACAGGTTCTTTCACTACTCCAATACAGATTTTCTGGAACACAATGGAAGATAATACAACAGCAGCTATAATTATAACCAGCTGTACATGTTTTGATTTAAAAATATAGTGTAAGCCAGTAAGATACTGCAAACTGCACCTTATAAGCCCTCCCACTTATAAGCCCCCCACGCTATAGCCCAATCTATCTGTAAACAAAATATTACTTCCGGCTATAAGCCACCACCACCCCCCCCCCCCCCCCCCCAAATATAAGCCCTCCTCTGGTTTAAAATGAAATGAAATTGATTTATTATGATGGTTTTAAAGCTAAATGAAAAACCAGAGTATATGAAAAAATGTACTGCAATTGAGACTGCTGTACCCCCCCTCCCCCCCTTCTCACCTCCATAGAATATAAGCACCCATCCAAAACCCCTCACAAAGTTGCAGAAGCCCAGGGCTTAAAAGCAGCAGTTTACCATATGTCACTCGGCATCAGGCCAAGTGGTCCATACAGATGGAACTTATCCAACTGGGTGGAGAGAGGCACTGTGAGAGTAAAATGTCTTGCCCAAGAACACAACACAATTCATATGACCCCGGCCAGGGTTTGAATCTAGGTCACTTGATCCAGAGTACAGACTGTATACCTTGGACGGAAATGTCAAAAATGACTGCATATTATGTACACGTTGGTGCTTCTGAGATTTACATGGCTTGAGTTTTCAATGAACACCAATTGAAGTGAATTTTTTTTTCTGATACTTGTAACTCGATGTACCTGTAATTCATACTACTGTGAAACTCCAGAAAGCGTGAACACTTTGATTTGATTCTGACAAGTCAATTGTGTACCAACTAATACCAAAGTCCAGGACAGGCGAGCAAACCTCAAAACCACAAACCAATTGGCCTTGCTGTTTGTGGTTTAGTTTTCTCACCCCTAATTGGCTTCTTTCTTGCTACACAATAACATTCTATACATATTTCTGATGTTGACAGTTACGGGTATCTAAGTTTCACAGTAATTACAAATGAAAATTCGAATTAATGGAAATAGTGATAATTTAATAATAAGTAAGCTGTGAGGTACAGACTGAATCTTCTAAAAATCAGCAGTAGACATTTAATACTGTATTTCTCTTTTCCAGACCTTGAACTGTTTGCAACAAGGAGCTCTCTCCCGAACCACTGCCAGCACGAATATGAATGCACAATCATCAAGATCTCACGCTATATTTACTATTCATGTCAAGCAACAACGAGTCGTTAAGGTAAACTTAAAAGAAAAACCAACAAAGTACTATTTTTCCAGGGTTCTTTGGCTTTGGAGATTATTTATACATGTGGGTCAGCTTACGATAATGGTGATTTCTATCTACAGCTGTAGTTTTTCTGTTGATCTGCATGTTGTCTTTGAACTTACATGTAGCAAAAAACCCCTTCATCTGTCATTAATTTCACAAATATCGAGATTGTATAATACATGTACATTGTTAACAATATTATTGTCATTTAACATTACAGCTTACTGATGACGATGACAAACGATCCTCGGATGACATCAACAGCTATGAATATGAGATGCTTACAGCCAAATTCAACTTTGTGGATCTGGCTGGGTCTGAGAGACTTAAAAGGACTGGTGCTACAGGTGACCGAGCCAAAGAGGGCATTTCTATCAACTGTGGTTTGGTGAGTAGTAGTAGTAAGGATTTCTCTTCTTATTTCTTTTCTTCATTTTTTTAGAACATTTACAAGACCCATTCAGTGATGATAACTTGAAGTGTTTTACATTAAGTTAGACTGGGGTGGATTTTAGAAAGTGGTGGGGGGCAGGGGGGGGGGGGGGGAATTGAGTTGCTAGCCACCCCCCTCTTTTGGAGAGGTACCTCATTGTAATTACAAGTAATTTTTCCCTAGATCAAATAGTTGTGGTATCGCTAGTATTTCTGGTGTAACAGTTTTCAATTAGGTTGCTATTCTCAAATTACGACTGTCACATTTTGGGAGTGTGCCTCATTGATTCTGCAGCCTCAAGGTACCAGCAACTCCCTCTTGAAAAATCCTGGTTCCCTGTAGTTTAGATTTTGATTACTGATGGTCATTGAAATGCTGAAGTTCTGATATCGTATGAAATTAATTGAAAGGTTGTGTACTGTACATGTTTAAAGATGTTACTCAGTGACACAAGTGAAAATGTAACTTGTTATCTCTGTAGTTATGACAGTCACTGAGTGATAAAGTGATGCATCTTTCGTGTTAATCAGAACGTTGCAACAAACAAATAATAAGTACTATTATTGTGATAAAAAAGACAATATGTCAATCAGCGATTTCCTTAAATTGGTTTTCGCTTGATTAGCTTGCCCTGGGGAATGTCATTAGTGCTCTTGGAGATACAACAAAGAAGGGAAGCCATGTGCCTTACAGAGATTCCAAACTTACCAGATTGTTACAGGATTCCCTGGGAGGAAACAGGTGAGACAGTGTAACTGAGTAATTTATTAATAATTATTAGTATCCATCATGTAGCAGTCTAAAATTATTTCAACTCAAGTTGAAGTGTGTTTTTTTTCACTTTTTGCTGGCAATCATGTGCAATGTACATGCACATATATATATATCAAGACAATTGCAATATTGTTACACAGGCTTTCCCCCAATTTTTTTAACTGCATAGTGTATAGTACATACAAGTGTTCTGTTCGTGTGGTTGACTGGGAAATGGATTTTAGAAGGTGTTGTGGAGCCAAATGGCATATCCCCCTTTGGAATAGCCCCTCACCTCTTAGTGGTAGGGGTTTGGGGAGAGGTAGGGACAGCAGTTGCATCATGTATCATTTAATAGATAAATTAACTTGCATTTTATGCTTTGTGATTGTGTATCAGTCTTTTGCATAATAACTATGAAAAGTGTAGCAAAAGCTGAGTCTTTTTAACTGTTGTAGCCGTACACTCATGATAGCTTGTGTATCACCATCTGATCGAGACTTCATGGAAACCCTGAACACACTCAAGTATGCTAACCGTGCCAGAAACATAAAGAACAAGGTAAAATCCTGCTGTAAAGTATAAATTCTTTTTGATTTTATAGTTAGATCTTGAAGAAATACTTTTAACCTAAATTGTTTATCTAACACTGTATTCCTTCTGCTAAATTTAGTTACTTTGGGGCTACTACTTGATTAGTTCCATAAACTATTTACTAGGTATCCCAAACTCCATGCAATCAACCTTGTATTAATACTATTTGTCTTTCTTTATCTCCTTTTCTCTCTGTCTTTAACACTTTATTTTTTAATTGCAATTGTAAATTATTTTTTTAATGCTATTTATCATCTTCTCTATGTAATTTGTATAAATTATATATATATGTATTCAATTTTTTTTCTCTGTCACCTCTGTAAAATTAATGTTTGTGAGAATTTAAATTAGAATTGAATTGAATTGAATTATATTTATTACATTGACAGGAGTATTTTATGGGAACATACACCACTTGTAAAATTCATTCAAAACCACATCGGGGTCCTTATTGTACATCTGTATGTCCGTGACTCTTTAGGATGGTGTGAAGAGTGAGGGTGGTGACAAGTTATCAAACTTCGTCAGTAGTAATAATTGTTGTAGTTGTGACTGCCATCTTTCTTTGTTTAATCTTATTTTGTTATTGTCTCCTTTTTTTAAAGGTGGTTGTGAATCAAGATAAAACCAGTAAACAGATGTCTGCTCTAAGAATTGAAATACAGAAACTAACCATGGAGCTAATGGAGTTTAAACAGGTACATGTAATACAGTAACCGTTGGACCCTGCAAATTCAAACATGGTTATTTTAAATGTCAAATTTTTTCAAATTCAAACGTATTTGCCCTTGAGTTTACCCTTTGGTTTTTCATCATTTGCTACCTTAGAACTTGGTTATTTCAAACTCATTGCTATTTCAAACTGATTTCTGTAAACTTCCCTTAGCCCAAAATCAACCCTGTTAATTTTGAACTAATCACTGACAGAGTTGAAAAATAAACATCATCATGACGTCAGAACATAGTTGGAAAACAACATTGGGCTTTTCATTACACGTTGATCTTACACTGTAATGAACTTGGTCCTCAGGTGTTCTCTTCTGACCCTTGGTCAATAAAACAATACATTCTATCATGAGATTGCATATTAATTAGTACTTAATTTGTATTTTGAATTCATATTTATGCTGACCCAGTTATTTAGAACCCCCGCTATCTCAAACTATTTTCATTCTTTTCCTCTCACAGTTTAAAATAGTAGGGTTAAGTTCAACTGTAAAACAAGAGACAGCATTCTATGACAATTCAATTTAGAGAGAGCACTTAAGATATGACATGCAGCAGTTTTGTTGGCAGGTTTGGATTCTTTGTTTATAAGGCCAGCTTATTTTGCTATGTCATCTACAGGGAAAACGAATATCTGGAGTGGATGGGGATCAAGTTAGTGATGTCTGTCATGAGAATGCAATGCTAAAAACTGAAAATGACAAGTAAGTGCAACTACGATTCAGTTTCAACTCTGGCACTAGTGAAAAATGCAAAATGATCACTGGCCCCCACTGGGGCTCAAACTCAGATGGCTTGGGGTCATACTTGCTTACCATTACATGTAGGTGGCTACAGCCTTATGAGCGAATAGAAAGGTAATTTTAGGGGGTTTGAGCCCTATCTCCCGTTTCCATAGCATGAAGTGATTATAGGATCCCCCCTCCCCCCCCCTCCACCTGAATGAGATGCTACTCTAACCCCCAGCAATGAATTGTCCAGTTCCCATTTGTACTCCTAGGTGGAGAACATTAAGAACTTAATGCAATAACCATGATGACCAGGGTTCAGACCTGAACGGCAATGTTGCAGAGTCCACCCACATTAGGCATTTGGTCACAGCACCTCCTGTGATAGGTCAACAGTATTGCAACAAAGACCTTGCCTTAACTCCCCTATATACGCATGTTAATAGAGTGGGACATGGTGGCTGTACATGTATGTAGAAGTAAAGAACACTAACATCAATAATATGTTTTCTTTCTTTAGGCTTCGTGTACGTATTAAAGCCCTACAACAAACAATTGATACGCAGTCTGTCAGAATAACAGACCTTATCTCATCTCAAGTGCTTGCATCGATGAATGGTAGGTTGAAAAATACCACTTTTGTTGTTTATTTACACTTGTAAGTTTCAACCTTCATGTCTCAGTGTAATGCAGAGTGAGTCCAGTTGTGTTCAAACACTTAACTTGGACCTTTAAGTTTTGTAAGGGATATTTTACATGTAGGTCATGGTCTCAACCATGCATGAACTTAACAGACACTTTGCAAGACTTGAAATGTTGTCCTATGGGAAATATTTGTGATTACGTCATCTCTGTTCAGGCAAATTACATGGTGTATTCGGTTTCTTTTATTAATATGTAATTTGTTTTGAAGGTGATGTTGATGGGGGAGTGGAAGATCTCATCCAAAAGTATTTAAAAGAAATTGAGGAGCTCAGGTGAGGAATTTGCTTCTTAATAGTTATGTAACTGCCAAAGGCAAAGTGAGCTCATTTTTCAATATTCAGCTAGAAAATTACAACTTAACATTTGCCAATTTCCAGTGTACATAAGGCAAATAGTCCTTAGCTACATATCATAAAAAAGTATCTTTTTATTTTATAATATTGTAATTTTGAGATGACTTGTCAAGATTTACACCATGTAACACTTAAGTCAAGTGAATCAAAGTCAATCAAAAATAAGTAAATTTTTCGCACAAATTTAGTCTGTACAATGAAGTATATGTACTTGTACGGAACGCTAGCCCAGATTCCTCTGAAAATTCAGTGATACCCACTTGATGGCTTTGGGTAGAGAGAGACACTCAAACTACCAATTTCGTCTTGTTCAAGAACATGTATAACTCATGGACTCTGGCCAGAAATGGAACCATGAGTAAGGTTACAGTGTCCCACCCAACCTCCCCCCCCCCCCCCCAAGAAAAAACACACACACACACACGCAAACCCCCTTAACTCCACCCATTCTTTCCCCACATAACTAATTATTTGTAAAACACTGAATCTTTCTTTTTTTTACCTTCAGGAACAAGTTGACAGAGAGTGAAGCCATGGCAATGGCCATTACGCGCCATGCGACATTGAAGTCTCGTTTGGCTTCACCCTCTGCTCAGGACAACACGACCTCTGTACTGGAGATGGCTAAGATGGATGTGGCTAAACAGAGACAAAAAGCACAGGTGGTATTACGAAATCCTTCTCTGTCCAAAGTCAAATGTGTTAGACCTGTTAAGCCTCGTGGAGGCAGCCTTCATTCAGCTATGAATGGAGTTAAACCTTCTAACATCCCTGTTAACTCAACTCGACCTCAGACTAAGTCTTTTCTTCAGACAAATGGTGGCAGGCTTAAACTTGTAACTCCGCGACTTCCTTGGAATACAGGCAATATTCAATCTAGGACAGATTCTGGGCTTTATAGTAGGTCAGCTCAGCGTGCCAGTGCTGTCGTTATAAAAGAGCCATGCCCTAAGCCTCGAAAACCTAGCAGTTATTTAACTCCAGCAGACCGCGATAAACCGTTTAATAACTTGACATCTAACTTCGCAAACGGTGTGACGGCTAATGTTGTGTTGCGAAGACCCAAACAGAAATCTACTAATTCTGAAGTCACGGCTGTTAAGAGGAGGTCTCACAGTCTAGAATCTCTGATTGGAAATAGTGACTCAATGGACAGGTACGTTACACCAACGCAGTGCTTCAAATGCAGGAAAGATCTGAGTCGTGTTTTTGACTCGAGTGCATCTAGCAGGTGTTCGGATGCTTACAGCTCTGCAAGTGATCTTAATTGTTCATTACCAGAACTTCACTATGACCAGAACAACAACATTATCCAACCTGTAGCAAATCAACCGATGTCGATTTCAAGAACAGAGGTGCTGAAAGCTGAAAAATTAGTTCAGCACCCACCGCCGGTAGATATTGTGTCAGACACAGAGTGTTACAAATATCGCTTTGAAAGCGACAGCCAGACAGAAAGTGATTACGGTGCAGCTGTTGCCTCTGATAGCGAAGTCTACAGGTACAAATCTAAAATAAAAGACAGAAGGAACTTGCATTTAGATTCTCCCATTCCCCATCTCTTACGGGAACACAGAACTGAGTCAGCCGGCAGTATAAGGGAACGCAAGATTCAACTCGAAGAGAACCTAGACTCGTTACTTGATTCAATGGCCTTTGCATTAGAAAATTATGAATCTCCAGGTAAGGCCAGTGAGTCAACTGGTAAAAATGGTGGCTGCCCTCCAGGGGACCTGTATTCACCTCCTGCTTTTTTCAGGCCAATATTCGAGGTCAAGATTTAAAGGTGTGGATGGAATACTCAACCCTTATAGTTGACCCAGCCATAAAAATTCTGCATAGTAATAGCTGAAATTTCTGTTAGTGTGAAGTAAGTTTTGCATCAGGGAATCATCCCTCAGTATTTATGGTTTATCTGAGGAGAAATAAAGGGGTGGCAAAAAGTAATTTTATGACTTTGTGATATGACGAGACTAACATCTTCTTTGTGAGTCTGCGACTTTACTGACCTATGAAAATAAAGATTATGAGACAGAATTGTGAAGACAAATTGAGACTGTGAGACCGGTAAAGGTTGACTAAAATTCTGAAAGATCTGTATTTTTTTAAGGATTATTTTGCCACCTCTAAGTTAGCTATTCTTCAGTCTTGCAAAACTTAGGCATAATGCGTAGCTACATTAAGTGCATGCGTAAATTTCTAATCAACATTACTGTATGAATCTGGAAAATTAAATTTTCACATACGTGTGTACACAGGAAGGTAGGAGAGAGGCATTCTATATAGTTAAATATTGACATCATCATTAGAATCCCATACTCTTGAAGAAAAGTAGCCAAAAAAATTAAATGAATTAAAATATGTCTGTATGTGATGTTGCCATTTTAAACCATTATTAAAAATTGAATGAGTGCTTCAGAGCCACAGAACATTTGAAATTATTGGGAATGAATTAATGAAAAAGAGAGTGAATCTCTCTTTTTTGAGGCATTGCTGAAATAAAGTTCCCAGTGAAATTTCTCTCAACAATTTTGCCATTGTATGAGAATATTGCTTTTCTCTGAGAAAATTTATTATAATTATAAGGACTGATATCAATTGATGGTCTGTATTTCAACTTGAAATAATTATAACCTAACCTGTAAATAAATAAATAGGTATGAAGATAAAGTAACAATATTTATTGACCTGAATTATTTAATAAATTAAAAAGTAATATCAAGAAATTTAGTCCAAACAGGCTATTAATTTTTTTTTTAATTAGGAAAGAAATAGCTTTGTCCGGAATTTTCTGTGTGAAAATAAAACAATTATGCAACGAATAATTTAGACTGTAGACAAAGTTAATAATAAAATGCCTTTCAGGTTGCTCATGGCACTAACATATTTATGAAGAAGATAAAGGGCTTCCTTTTTATTTTAGTATTTGGAGGCATTCCATTTGAAAAACTGTGTGATATAATCATTTATAATTTTCTTTAAACTAATAGTCTGTCTACTTAAAAAATTTACTTGGTAACTTATGAGACATGTAGCCTTTTAAGTCCTATTTCTAGATCAGTAAGAAGTAATCAAGTTTGTGAATTCTTCCAATCTGCTTGAGAATAATTATAATAGTAACCATGAGTGTAACCTTTTAATTTGACTCTCTTTATCTCAATCTTGCAAGCTAGTACACTGAAGCATTAACAGTGAATAACATAAAGACTTTATGAACTCCATACCAGGCTCTATGAACTGCATAAAGGCTTTCTATTGGTCTTTTAACAACTTTTTAAAAAAAATAAAATATATTTGAAACTATAACTTCTGTGTGTTCTCTCTTCATGCTCTGCAACTTCTGATGCATTTTTACTGATCAGTTTTATTTGCTGATTTTTGAGTTGCTTTGTGCTGTTTCAATTTCTGCCACCCATTCCATGTTTGCTTTTTTGTTTTCTGAGCATGCAAGCCATTCACAATACTTTCTTTTTCCTCTCCACTATTTTCCTTAAACATTTCGTTCCATGTTATGTTCCATTTACAAGTGTTCTTTTCAACTTTGCCATTATTAATTTGTCAACCAGTGTTGCGGGGTTTCTTTTCCAATCTTTTTGTTTGCTTAATTGTTTGTTGGCTGTCAAAGCTACACAGGGCCTCCACCATTTCCAGTGGCTAGAAACACAGGGTCCCATTCATGACAGGCAGCTGGCTACACAGCTTCCCCATCCATCATCAGTTGCTGGCCACACAGGGTACCATTCATTGCCATCAGGGGCTCGACAGACAGGGTTCCCTTTCACTGCCAGTGGCTAGCTACAATGGTTTTCCATTTATCAATTATCCCATCATCACCAGTGACTAGCTTCACAGGGCTCCATTCCTTACCAGTGGCTAGCTTCACAGGGTTCCATTCCTTACCAGTGGCTAGCTTTACAGGGTTCCCATTCATTACCAGTGGCTAGCTTCACAGGGTCCCATTCATTACCAGGAGCAAGCTATGAGGGGTTCTCATTCATTACCAGTGGCCAGCTCCACATGGTTCCCATTCATTACCAGTGGCCAGCTTCACATGTTTCCCATTCATTACCAGTGGCCAGCTTCACATGGTTCCCATTCATTACCAGTGGCCAGCTATACAGGGTTCGCATTCATTGCCAGTGGCAAGCTATGTGGGGTTCCCATTCATTGCCAGTGGTAACCTATGTGAGGTTCCCATTCATTGCCGGTGGCTAGCTACATTTATATAGGGTATGATCTCTCTCTCTCTCTTGTCAAATGCCAAACCGGCCAGTACATGCCGGTACATCAATGAAGGGGAGCTGTATTTGCAGGCTAGATTACTACAGTGGAACTTCCATGCAGGGGGCACCTTCAGGACAAGTGTCCCTGAATAGAGGTGTCTTCTTCAATAGGGGTAACTGATACAAATATCATGTATCAAAAGTTTTTTGAATGAAGCTGTCCCCTGAAGAGAGGTGTCCTAACTTTAGGAGAGGTTTCACTTAGACCGCTGGCAGCCATTGTTCTCTCTTAGGATCCCTTAGACGAGTGTTTAGTGATCGCAAACACAAAAGGGCAATATGGTCGAGTAGGGAATGGGGAGCCCATGTCTTGTCCTTATGTGTCTTTAGGCTATTAAAGCATCTCACTTCAAAACCCCTGCTGAATTTTGAGAGAAAACAGACTGCCAGCAGTCTAGGTTTCACTGTATCTACTATGGCTGTTAGAATGGTTTTATGGTATTACACAAATTGTAGCTTTCAAATGGTATATTGTGTATGTGGTCTTTGGATCTATAATTACCAGTGTTCCCCACAGGAGTTAAATCAGGGAATAAGCAGGACTTTATGGTGTAAGGGGAATCTCTATACTGTGAGATATAGGATAGCCCCTTGACACCAGAATAATGGACTTTCTTATATAGTATTGTTGCACTTTGCTATTTTCTCACCCCTTGCACTGACTCATTCATTTGGTTAAGAATCTGGTGAATAGTGGAGATCAATGAAACATACAATGGATATTATACTTGTTCACCCTCGAGCTTCCTCCCTGCAAATTAAACAAATGTGGCATGCTTTGGGCAGAAATAATTTAGAAGTTTCTATGTGAAACAAAATATGAGCAGAGTGACACCTTTCTTGGGGAAAAATGAGGGTGTGATTTTTGAAGTCATTTGTGTCATTGTGTCTAGCGGGTTTAGCTGCATTGTTGCAATGTAGTTATTATGTCATGAGCATGTCTCTCTGTTTGTCTGTCTGTCTTTCTGTCTACATTTCTGTATGATTGTGATTGTCCATCTATGTCTGTGTGTGTCCATCCATCTGTCTGTCTGTGTCTGTCTTTCTGCCTTCCTGTCTACCTGTCAATCATATCCATTCGTCTTTCACCATGGTCCTGTGGCAGTCACTGTGTAACCCAGGCATACTTTGTCTCTGATCTCTGTCTTGGATGTCTACTCTCTGTGCTGTGTCTCTACTGTCACTAATGTCCACTCAGATGTTTTTAATTTTGATACATTCATCGCTTGAGAACATTCGTCTACTAAACATAGCTTAATATCAAATTAACTATGATGATTCTTCAGTTTATTTCTTCACGTGTCATGGAAAACAAAGCAGTGGTCATCACATAGCTGATCTTCTTTTCTCTCTCTGCTGCCATCATCTTCATTAATCAAGCTGTACTTGGTAAGGTCTTGCATGCTTGTGTCTGTCTTCTCTTATAATTCATGAAATGATTCTACTTAACCTGTCCAGATTTAACGCTTAGTACATTAAAGTTAAATACTTATCCTCTTTGAAAAATCTGTACTGACCATGAAATGTTTAAGTTTTATATCAAATGGCCTTTACTTTTAACATAAAATTTGGTGAATTGCTTGGCTTCCTCAACTTGATCAGTTAAATTCAAGTGAAGCATTAGCACGAGAGTTATGGTTTGCAATGTCCTGATATTATTGAATAACTTCAATTACATTTTACAATTTCTGGAAATGTTTTGTCGGCTAATTAAAATCAGAATTACTTGTTTTGTTTTAAATGTGCATTTAATAGTCCTGCTAATTTTCTTAGTGATATTCGTTAAAGATTATAACATGAATTAAAATAAACTTCTATAGTTGTCAATCTGTAAAAGTAATTTGTGGTTCTGCAAACTCTTTTGTAAGCTGAAAAAGTTGGTCAATTATTTCTTTTATCCAATGTTTCACTGAAGAAAAGTAATTATGGACTTGGTATTTATAATACCTGTAACCTTAAAGAGATTTTCAACGAGTAGAAAATCCTGCTCTTGTCAATACAGGAATGCATTTATACATTTCGCCGGTAAAAGGTAAAAAGCTGTGAAAATTATTAAACGTTTTCGATCTGTTTGATCATCATCATAATTCTAACAGCTTTTTCATAAAAGTTTTATAGGGGTGCATTTGATAGCTGCATTATAAAGTTCTCATAGGGAAAACAGATGTAGACCCAGTAGAGTACCTCGATGGTGTCAGATGTCACTCTTGGCTTGTTAGTGTAATCACTGCATTTGTACATGTATACCGATCTATATCTAAGTATATTTTGTACAAAATATTTTGTACTTATGCTATTCCCAAGATGAGAAATTCTACTCTAAAGTTCACCTGAAAAATCGAAACTGCCATCACGGGTTAAATTCATTGTTGTTGTTGTTGTTGTTATAAACCAATGCTTAGCCATCTGTGGCCTTTCTTTTCCCTTAGCCTTTTATAGTGGACAGTGTTTTGTCTTTTCTTTCTGGTAAATTGTTACATTTGTTCATGGTGGTTTATTTTTGTTGTCCTTCAGAAATTGAATCATGAAGGTGAGGAGACAAAGGATCAGCCATGGGGTGAGCGTAGCAGTGATGAGAGTAGCACAGAGGAAGAAGATGAAGTAAGAACTAAGTGGATTACATATAAAATATCAATAGTAAAATTAGTGTTAATAATTAATTTTACAATAAAAATAAACGGTAAAAGTTTGCGACGTTTCGACCGCTCTTCGGTCATTATCAAGCAAGATGTAAGAAGTAAAATTTGCATAGATATATATAGCTACAAAGAGGTAAGAATGTGTGAAAATTATTAATGAAGTAAAAATATGTAAAAAGTATGTAAAAGAATTTACAAAGTAGTGCTTAAAAACAATAAAAAACATGTAAAACTAATTAATAAAAAAAATTATTTGAAAACTTTCGCACGAATAGAGTCAGATTGTACATTGAGACTTGGTCTCAGTTCATGAATAAAAAACAGTTCAAAAATAAGACAGTCAAACTTGGTTATACATTTCTTTAAAATCGAAAAATGTTTTTTATTCATGAACTGAGACCAAGTCTCAATGTACAATCTGACTCTATTCGTGCGAAAGTTTTTAAATAATTTTTTTTTTATTAATTAGTTTTACATGTTTTTTATTGTTTTTAAGCACTACTTTGTAAATTCTTTTACATACTTTTTACATACTTTTTACATATTTTTACTTCATTAATAATTTTCACACATTCTTACCTCTTTGTAGCTATATATATCTATGCAAATTTTACTTCTTACATCTTGCTTGATAATGACCGAAGAGTGGTCGAAACGTCGCAAACTTTTACCGTTTATTTTTATTGTCAAATGTTTTAAAAAACCCTTACTGATAATAATTAATTAATAATTATTAATAATAATTATAATAATTATAACAATTATAATTATTATAATTATAATTATTTGAATTATAATTAGTATAATTATTATTAATAATTAATTGGTAATAACTAACAATGAAATTAATAATTAATTGATCAATGTAATTTACTAATTATTGTTACTTGTTGATACTGTTGATAATAATAATTACCGTAGTTCTTAATAATGTGAAATCTAACATGCTTTTATTTTTGATTGGCCAGTAAGATAAATTAGAAATGTACGGTGTCGTCCACTGAGAGAAAAAAACACAGATGAGCGCACGTACACATCTTCAAGTTTCAAAAGAATTCAGTCCGCGTTCGATTTTACTTCAGCTCAAAGTTTATTACTACGTAGAGATACAATTGGAAATGGACTTCAAGAAGTCTCTCTTTTGCTCGAAAGTCATGATCAGCTCCAAAAGCGAGTATACACCAGCTGTATTCTAATAGAAATTAGTAGAATTCTACTAGCATACCAATGCAAATGCTGCAATCTGATTGGCTAAGCTACTCGTATACTATCAGCCATTGGAGTGCAGTAGCTGTCGATCGTCCACGAAGTGCGACTTTTTTATCGTTTTTCCGAAGTTTTGGAAGAAAGTTTAGATGTAAATAGATAATTAAATTCCTGAGACGACTAAAAAGGAAATTGACGGTTTCTTGACTTTAAAAACTTGAAATTATTGAAAAATCGGGTGTGCGTGCGTAACAACTGCAAAACTACCAAAGACAATTGAATACGTGCGATTTTGTTAAAGCCTGAAGTTCAATAATGCGGAGAAAAATAATTAGAAACCGTTATTTGCGTTAATTTCAGTTAGAATTCTACTAAAACAATTAGATTATTCGCTTTCGATTTCTATGAGGTGATAATTAACTATCACCTCATAGAAATCGAAAGCGAATAATCTAATTGTTAATTAGAAAATAGCCCAAAGAAAACACGCGCGCTGATTAGTTTAAAATCGTGTTTCTATTAAACAATTAGATTATGAGATCGAGGTTTCTCTCGCGTGATATTGCGCCCTCGTCAACTATCGCGCATGGAAATCGAGAGTGAATATTCGAATTGTTTTAGTATAAATCTACTAGTCATTCAAATCTTTATCAAAATCCTCTTCACAGACACTTCGAAAACGCAAAGAAGCAGCCGTCATTTTGTTAACAAGCGCACACTGCTACGCTACTCACTATCTACAACAGAATAGATAGTGAGTAGCCTAGCCAATCAGAGAACGACATTCGTGATAGAACGCTTGTAGATTTATACTAAAACCCGATAGAAACACGTTACATGTTTTCCATTTCGTAAATAATCTGTTCTGTGGCCTAACCTAGGAAAATGACGAAGATAACTTTGAAGGAAACGAGGGACCAGGAGAAGACCTTGATGACGATGATGATGATGATGATTCGGATGACGATGGAACTCTTCAAGGTAAGCTTCTCGGTCCACAGATGTTCCTGTAGAACGGTTGTGGATTCAGAAACACAGGCCCGGCCCACACTACATGTACGCCGAAGAAATTTGAAAACGCATCTTTATTTGAACAGTTAGGCCTACCGTCCATACTAATCCGTCACGAAAACGGAGCTTTTCGTTAGCGCTCTTCAAACCAGAGGAATTTGAAAACGCCGGGTTTTCGTTTTAGTGTGAACGGAAAACATTTTGAAAACGGAGCTTTTCGACAACGATGACGTTAGATGATCGGGTGATTTCTCTGCCTGACGTTTCCTCAAACTCACGTTATCCAAAATGACCGGTGATTGTTGCGTTTTCAAATTTCAGGGGGCCACTAATCACACTAAACTGACCCAAAACAACAAAGAAATATTTTTCCTTCCAAATTATCCCTTTATGACAGCTTCCTCCCTGTGGTTTAATAGCATGGGCTATTCATCACAGTCAAATTCCCCCTGTTCACACACTGGGTTCACATAATAGCATGGGCTATTCATCGCATTCAAATTCCCCCTGTTCACACACTGGGTTCACATACAGTAATAACATGGGCTATTCATCGCAGTCAAATTCCCCTTGTTCACACACCGGGTTCACACACCACGACTGGATCCACTAGTCGACGCCATTTTGAGTGTGCCGAATTCAAACTTGAAAAATTCCGCCTGAACTTTTCGCACATGCGCAATTCATGACATTTTCCCTTTACTACTGTTTGTTATTTAATGTGTTATTAGACTTGTCAGGGGACTTGGCAGACTTATCAACTGAGATATCCATTAAAGAAAAGCTCATCGATGAGCTGGAAATGAGCCAGAAAAAAATCCAGACTCTGAAGACTCAATACGAAGAGAAACTGTCCTTACTGCACAACAAGATCAAGGAAACAGAGACAGAGAGAGACCATGTAGGTGTCATATATGTTCATTGTCTTTTATCCAGCCTGGGAAGTCTCGTTTCCTGGATAGGGGCTTGTGATCGAGCTGAAAAATATTGGCTCGCTGTAAGTATAAACTTACATGCACCTTCTGAGCGATTGAATCAGGTTTACCCGTTCCCCGAGTCAACGTTATGAATTGCCATGTAAGCAATTCGCTTATATTTATAAAGAATGAAGGGTGATGCTGCAGAAAAAGTTTTCTCCAGGGCCGGGTTGTTCAAAGCCCGATTAAGGAAACCTAGGATTAGCGAGAATTTTGATGTCAGTTTTGTTGGTTTTTCGGTGTGGTTTGCTGTTTATATTGTTTGTCCTTCAGTTTTGAGCTTGAGTAATCTCAAACTACTCAAAACATAAGAAATAAGAAACACTTTCCTACAAGAAAAATCTCTACTTCAATTAATTTTTAAACCTGGGTTAATACTGGCTTTCGAACAACCCGGCCCAGATCAACAGTCTCTTAGTTGAAATTCTGTTTTCTGTTTTCCTCTTGACGGAGATTAACTGGGTTGAACTCAGGCGAGAATCAATCAGTCAACTTTTGTTGCACACTATTTACAGATTTAATTTACATCAGTGCTGTAAAATAAATGAATGCTCATTAGAAAGTCAAAATTCCGACATTTAAAGGGACACTGTCACGATATATTTGCTTAAAACTGTTATAAATTCACGAAATGGTCCCTAAATTTACGTAATAAGTTAATTAGCTCTAACTAAATGATTAAAAACAATTTCGTGAAGAAAGTCCACACTGCAGCGACGTTTTTGCAAAATTTCAACGATACTCGAGCCAAGCTTGAACCTTTGAAAAACTGACATCCCGACGCTTTTTCCAAAAATCCATATCGCAATCCGGTTCCATCCTCGCCATCGTTAGCCATCCTCACCTCCTAATGGGTTTTAATCATTGTTTGAGTGCTGCTCTACAAAATAAAACCAATATTGTTCAGCTTCCAGTGGTCGATGTATGTTTTTGAGATCTCCAAAACCATGCTAAAAATGGCGACAGTGTCCCTTTAACCTACGTCCTTTCGGTTTGTCACGTAATCTTTGGAAAAAAATTGACAATTGCGTGACAGTTAACTCCACTTGCGAAGTCACGTCACTGACCAGTATAGTAACGCGTTCTGAATTTTTCTTTCCTTTAAAGGTTTTAGAAAGCGTCAAAAACCAAGACTCGAAGTCGGAGGAAAAGGTTCGGCAAATACGCGGCGAGTACGAGAAGAAAATAAACCGTTTGCAAGGTGAGCTGAAAAAGATGCAAGCCGCCAAGAAAGAGCACGCAAGACTGCTCAGACAAAAGGCACAGAACGAGCAGCAGCTGAGAACGTTTCAAGGAGAACTGAGCGAGTTAAAAAGAACTAAGGTCCGTCTCATGAAACAGATGAAGGAGGAGGCGGCCAAGAATAAACAACAAGAGGCGCAGAGGAATAAACAGATCGCTCAGCTCAAGAAAGAATCTCGTGTGAGACAGATGACAATTAAAAACCTTGAAATGGAAAAACGACAGCGCGAGATTGTACTCAAGAGGAAACAGGAGGAGGTACATGTCGCAGAATTTCTACTCCCGCCTTCCATTCCACTGCCCTCCTGCTTTTTCGTTTAAGCTAGCTCTTCTGACACCCCTCCCCCCACCCCCCTCTCTCTGCCCCTTTCAGATGTTGACATTATTAACGCCAGGCTTCCTAGGGAGGGGTAGTCTCTTTGTAGTTGCTCTTTTAGTTGTCACGCAATGCCTCTGGGTGAAGTGTGGCGTGATTACCCAGTGGCTACAGGGGTCTACCGGAGGGGAGCTAGCTAGCTAGTACATGTACCCATAATTGTAAACGCACGAAGACTTCAATAACGCTCATGAAAACGCACAGAAAAGTTCTAAAACCTTCAAACCTAGTCGTTTGCACCGGGACAAAAAATATGGCTTTCCTTGTACTTTATGGGCTGTGTGAGGCTCGCGTGGTATTGTGAAAAAATGTGCATCCGCCATCTTTTTACCTACGGAAGATACTAGCAACAAAATGACATAGCAGTATTACAGATGGTGTATCTGAGAGACTGGGCTTATTGTTTTGCTCATTTACTGCTCTTAGTGAGTCAGCCTCACTTTTCTCTCACATTTGCTTTCGAGTTCAAGGTAGTTTTGTGCATTTTACCGTTTCAATCGGTAGGTTAAGGCGCTCAGGCGGCAACAGAAACCCGTCTCTGGTCAACTTGGGACACAACGAAATCAAACAACGATCTCGAGCGTCCGGGAGGTGAATGGCGTGGAGGCGAGCTCACAGTCATCATATGTCAGCAGCTCATACACGGCTTACTCCAGCTCTTCAGTGTCTGTCAGTGCTTCGACGTCCAACTCAAGGTTTTCAGGAGCAGCTGGTAGATCGACCGGACTGCCAGTGAAAACGCCCAGAAGGAAGAGCTCCGTAGAACAGGCCTCGCGGAGTGCCAAGAAGAAATGGGATGTCATTGATAAGAAGGTATAAAGCCCTGGAATAAATACGTGCTCGTAAGTAAGCAATAAAGAGTTTACGGCGCTACGACGGCGACTTCGAGAACAAGCTCGATTTAAAACTTTTGTTTATATTCTCCTTCTATAGAATTTCGCGAATTTCTAGATGTATTTAATTGGTGTCTCGTGTCAGTTGAATATATTACGAAACTGTTGAGTTCCAGCTTTTGTGGTTGGCATCACGTTCCTGAAAAACGGCAGAATTTGCTCAGTTCCCGTTGTTTTGTAGAGGACGGCTGAGAAATGTAGCACAATTTACAACGCACGTGCTAGCTTTTGATTCTGTAGGATCTTGTTCCTTTGGAAGACGCAAAGCCACCCATCCTAATACTACCAACAATCTGTTACATAATTTCTCCGCAAAATGTCTGTACATATGTGAAAGTATACCAAGCGATCGATCTGCGATAAAAATCCAGTGGTCGCATTTGATTGCTAGTACTCTATGAGGTATTAACGTCTTCTTTCAGTGGCAATAACCATAACACGATTGTATCGAGGTAAGTTGTAGAGATTAATGAGAAGGAGATCAGACGCCAGCCTCTAAAGCTCCCTCTGGCTTTCCGTGTCTGTCCTTTTATGATCCACCTCGCTTGCCCATCCTTCTATCTCCCCTCCTACCTACCCACCAGGAACTAACGCTTGTCATGACCGTGTAATGAGCTTTTCTGTAGTTTTTTCTTCTGGTGTATGATACAGAGGTTCAAATACCGTACTTGTCCTTCTATTTCAACGCTTAGCAAACAATGTTGCTACTCATTCTTCAGATCACGTCACTGATCATCAAGAGGCAGACGATTGCAAACATGGAATCCGACATGGATCGCTGGATACAGGACCGGGATCGCCTCAGTAAACAACTAGAGAAGTGTCAGATGAAATACGACAATGTGACTGTACTACAGAAGGTAAGAATTGTCTGAACTAGTCAGACTCGATTCATCTTGACAACTACCCCTCAAGCGCATTCTTTCTTGTGACGATTTTAAAAAGATTATAAAGTGAAGAAAGGAAATGGAAATGTCTCTTCTATTCCAAAATCAAGAATACCTCTACCACAACCACAACCACAACAATATCATCAACAACAACAAAAGAAGTAAAATTCAAGTTTTGCATCTTGAATTGGCAAATGTACGGTTAATCCCAGTTTTCGAAGTGGACCGCCTATGGGAGCAAAAATTGGTTCCAAAAACCGGGAGCTCGAAAAATTAAAGCAAATTTCTGCTGAATATTTGTTAAAGGAGCAATGATAAAATTCTCCCAATATTCGGGAGATTTGAAAAATCGGGATTCCTTTGTAAGTCATTTCTTTGTCTACGTTTACAGGAAGAGGGCAATGTTCAAGAACTTAAGGAGCAACTAGAAGCACTTACAGCTCATGTGGATTATGTTCAGGAGAACATCACAGACTGTCAAACAAGTATTATGGAAATGGAGGTACGACAAACATGATGTTTTCAGTTCTTAAATCTACCATCTCCCAACGCGAACGTGGAGCGGTTTGATTGACGATCATGAAAAATTGACCAAAAGCTAAATAAAAAATGATTAAAAATGATTAGGGCTACATTTGCGGATTAGGTTCAACGTTATCTTGCTTTATGGACTATCTTCACGACGTTAAGCAATATCAACAATTTTTAGCATTTTTCATGTTAACAAAAAAACACCTAAATCAATTTGTCATGTCGAGTTTAGTAAATTAGCGAAGTTTCATAAAAAAATCCGTGCAAATTCATTACAATTTGGAATGCCGAACTTGCCAATTTTTTTTTTTACAAAGAAGGGCCAGTTTGGGGTCCCATATTTTCATGGGTTTTCAACGGATTCTTTTCTCTGCATATGTTCTAACTTGGCGTGATAAATCGGTCCGTTAGGCGTCAAAAAGGGCCATTGCTTATCCTCTTCGCACCCAAAGTTTGGGTCATCACGGAATGAGTTCTAATCTCAGAGGGACTAGTACTATAGAGTAGCAGAAACTGGATTTCAACTGGAAACGATCACCCACACCGACCATTTTCAGGGGTTAGACCAGGGCAATACCTTCTATTAGATTATTTCAATTCTCAGTCGGAACCACCGCGATCTAACCGCCAGTCTTCACAAGCCTGGGCCAAACAAGACAGTGCTGCTCCTAGTACTGTCTACAGTGAAACTTCTTTTTAATTTTTGGCCCTAATTTGTAGGAACAAGGCGGAGACACGGCAGAGATTGGGGAATTTTTCGCCACTTGCACCCTAACGGAAGCCCGGATCCTACTGGAGCACTTCCTAACCAAAGTGATTTCTCTGGTAGGTTATTCAGATACCTGACACCTTTGGAACTCGTTTCCCTGGCTAGCCTTGCTTATGTTGCGCACATAAGGTTGAAGCACACATGGACACTCGGCTTCAATCGACGGAATCATCGTTTGGAACGATGGTTGAAAGCCTAGGAACACGCCATCCCATAAGACGGGGGGGGGGGGGGGGGGGCTTTTGTGACATGGTATAGAAAAGGAGGCCTTATAGGAGATAAAATAAACAGCTGACCCATGGGGTAAATAAAGACGGGTTCCTAAGGGTAAATTGATGATGGATTGTGTTGGGAACTTACGCTGAAAACATCTCGTGGGTCACGAGGCGTCCTCTAAAGGAGTAACTGTGAAGAGTTAATAACCAGGGGACTCCGTGAGGTCAGTAAAGACAGGTTCCCAAGGGTAAATAGATGGTAGATTGTGATGATAACATCTTGTAGAATTGCGAAGAGTTCTCCAAAGAAGCGTTGGCCAATGAAGACAAAGAAAGAAACTGAGAGGGGTAAATAAACAGGGGACCCCGTGGGGTCAGTAAAGACAGGTTGCCAGGGGTAAATAGAAGGTGGATTGTAATGATAACATCTTGTAGCGTTACGAAGACTCCTTTAAAGAAGGGTTGGCCAATGAAGAAAGAGAAAGAAACTGGGAGGGATAAATAAACAGGGGAGCCCGTGGGGTCAGTAAAGACAGGTTCCCAGGGGTAAATAGAACGTGGATTGTAATGGTAACATCTTGTAGAGTTACGAAGAGTCCTTGAATGAAGTGTTGCCCAATGAAGAAAGAGAAAGAAACTGGGGGGGATAAATAAATAGGGGAGCCCGTGAGGTCAGTAAAGACAGGTTGCCAGGGGTAAATAGAAGGTCGATTGTAATGATAACATCTTGTAGAGTTACGAAGACTCCTTTAAAGAGGCGTTGGCCAATGAAGAAAGAGAAAGAAACTGGGAGGGGTAAATAAACAGGGGACCCCGTGGGGTCAGTATATACAGGTTCCTAGGGGTAAATAGACAGTGGATTGAATATAGGGAATTAACGATGATAACATCGTGTAGGGTCATGAGGCGTCATCTAAAGAAGCGTCGGCCAAGGAAGTTGAAGCCCGATTGAATGCCATGAAACAACACAATGAACTTCAACAGGAACTCCTCCAGCACGTGTTACAGTACCACGACTCGTTCAGTAGTATTGAGAATTTAGCCGCGGCTGCTATGGCAACGGACTCGGAACTTAGTGAATCAGAGCTTAGAGATCGACTGAAGGGATCTTTGGTATGAAAACTGCGTTATTTTGTTTCTTTGTGTGATGTCGTAAGCCATCTTTCTCTTTTCCCTTATTCTTAAGCGTCGGCACTCTGCAATGTTTTGGTTTTTTGTGAAAGGGAGCCGGGTTTCACGGTTCGGTGCATGCGCAAGCTACAAAGTTAATCATTCAATTCCATTGTTTATTAAACAATCGGAAGCGTGCAAATGACTCTTGCGGGAAATTTGCCTTTGAAAATTTCACGGTCAGTCGCGAAAACCTGACGATATAGATGAGAGTTTTCATTAGAATTCCTTTCGTATGTTCCGACTTTATGCATAAAGTACATTTTCGTTTTCGTATCAACACGGTGTATTTCAGAAATCACAGGCTATAATTTTGTGAAAGGGTAATGATAGCCTTTGAGTAGCTACACGGCTACACGAAGGCTAACAGAATGACTGGTGTCTAAATTTTTACGGATGACGTAAACGGATTTAGACAGAAAATGGCGAATTTAGAATTGAACATCGAATTTGTTATTCGGGCTGAACCGTTAATTCTGGACCAGACGAACGAGTAATGTACTCGCATCTGATTGATTTATAAACAATGGAATTGGGTGGGGCTCTGTCACAGCTTTCACGTGCGTCGAACCTTGAAACTATCCGTTTAAGCCTGGTTCCCACTTGTGAGATAAGCATAACACTAGTGAAAATAAGCATAAGCGCAAGCAAAAGAAGAAAGGAACATGTTTCTTTTTCTTGTGCTTATGCTTGTGCTTATTTCGCTAGCGTTATGCTTATCTCGCGTGTGTGAACCAGGCTTTGCTTAATTGGTACTTTTTTTTAGCGAAGTTGGCTATAACATGTCAAGGTTTCGTTCGATTTAGTGGTAATGTGGGCCATCACACAAAAAGGGAATTGAGAAATCTTGGTCTAGTGAATGGTAATAGTAGTTAATGCACTTAGCTACACCTGCCTAGTTCTCAGGCATGCCACTTTAAACTGAAAGAGACATATATTTCAAATAAACGTAGTGGGTTGCTTTTTACAAGCATGACTGAAGAGTTGAACTAGGGTCTACCGACGAACATCTCCGGCTTAGTGGTCAGAGCTGAACTTAAATGCGCGACCTCTGGATTTCACGTTCGGCGCCATAACCACTCGGTCACGCTGCCTCAACTTGATGAAAGTTCTGTTCTTGGAATCCGTGATTAGTTTTGTTTATCCAACGAATGCAATCGACACAGTCTAAACTGCTGCGATATTTGTGGTCGAGAAAGGTTACGAGACGCGGTTTACGTGAGACACAACTTGATTTTGAACTTATTCCTAGCATCGGTTATATTTGAAGACTCATTTAAGTTTGTATATATCAACATCTGTGAACTTTGCTGTCATAGTTTTTCTTTTTTTTTATAGAGAGAGAGAGATAGAGAGTATAGTAGTGGAACTAAACACTGTGCATTTGTTCGCTATTTAGACCAGCCTGGATTCATTAAAGGATGAAGTCGGATCGCTGTCAAGGTAATGTGTGAGGCTGTATTGCCGTGTTTTCTGTGGCAATAGTTATAACGGTCAATTTGCTTTCTTTAGGGTTCCATGGTACTGAATGATCTCGTGATATTGTTAAACTGTCCTCCAAAACATGGAAGAAACCAGAGAACGTTGCCTTTATTTGAACGACTTTCAGCGACTGCGCAATAAATAATCCAGCTAAAAGCTCTCCTTCTATCCAAGGACTACTCTTAATTGACTATTTGCTTAAAGATAGTGTTATTAGATTGTTTTGAGAGCATAGCCATCGTAGATTTTAAGTGGCGAGGTTGGCTAAATTGTGTTGTGTATTGCAGAAGTTCCAGTGGCAGCACAATAAAAGATTCCGGTGGAGAAGGACAGGCTCAACCACTACCAAAACCGAAAGACAAGGTGATTGATTTGTTTAGTTAAAGTTCAGAAATTCTCCGATGAAAAAATGGACAGGTGAAATCGTGCTCGTTAGAGAGAGGTCACGACCCTAACTTGTTCGAAAGTCTTAGAGTGCTTTTCGCCTGAGTGTCAAAAGAAATTCGTATTTGCTTTGGTTCTGCATTACTTCCTGTCGGTAACGGAAGCGTTCGCTGTTCGTTCGAATTCTGACTAAAGGCTAAAGCTCGAAATGATTCAAACCGGGAAAAGTGCGTCGCCTTTGAAAATAACAGGGTTCGTATGGGTCCTGGAAAACCTGGAAAGTCCTGGAATTTTACTGTGGTATTTTCCAGGACTGGAAAGTCCTGGAAAAGGCTGCTGGTCTGGAAAGTGCTGGAAATCTGTTAAACTTAAGTGAAAAATATGAAATTTATGGCAGACAGTAAGGAGAATTAAAATTGAGATCTTGGGAGTGAAAGGGTTAATGTGAATTTTAGAGTCCTGGAAAAGTCCTGGAAATTTGTTTCTGAAAAAGGATACGAAGCCTGAAATAATTCCTGTTTATTATGTTTCGCCAGGCGCGTCGTAGAACTGGGACCCAGGAAGAATTCTTGTACCCGGACAGAATCAAAACAAGGCGCGATCCTCGGCTTGACCCGGTTGAGGACGAAAACGAGGCTACAGCCTTGGTACCAAGCCTCTCTCTTGTACCCGCACTTCCCTGTCCCGGGGAACCAAAGGGAGCTCGTCAGATATCTCCTGAGCTAATGCAGAAGCTACTGGAGTTGGAAAAATCACGCAAAGGACAGAATAGTGAAACTCTCATGCCTTCCTCTCTTGCTACGCAAAGCAATCAGAGTCAGAGTCAGGGGGGCCCTGTCAAGACATCTCGGTCCAACTCACTCAACGATAATGGTACGGCGCCAGTTCCTGCCTCGTTGGTACGCGGTAATGTAAAGTCTAAATCAGCCAGGAGTTTTCCTGTCAGCAAGTTTGGAAGCTCAGGGTCTGCTAACCTCATTCAGCCTAGGTCCCAGCCTTCTTCTCCTGCTCTGCAGAGGAAATCATTGCCGGATAGACCTGGGGCTGGGTAAGTTTAACATCTGCTTTGCACGAGGAAAATTGTTTTCTCGTACTGTAACTCTGTACTCGGCATTTGTTTATCGATAAGTAATAGTAGTGGCTTTTCTTTGTCGCAGAGTTGATGACAGCGTCATTCAACAGAAGACCTCAGATGACGTGTTTGCTCGCTTAACAAGCAGCCTCGCTCAGGAGTCCGACCCTGATATGTAAGTCACGCCTTTGTCACGCAGCTACTTTCAGTTGCGAATTGTAACGCAACTCCTCTCATAAACGAAGGGAACCCAATATGACCAATTTTTTTTTTTCTCCCTACAACGACGCCTTATTAAGAAATAACGTCACTCTCTACTTCAGTTCCTGACTAACTCTTTTATTGTTAAGCATTACGGGAAAAAGGGGAAACAAATTCGTGAACCTAGACTGAAAGTTATGCGACAGTTTGAGAAATTTTCTTCGTGCTGTATTAATCTATTCGATAAACGTCTCAAAACATTCTTCTTCGCCTTTGACTTCGTCAATTCATCTTTATGGCGATTCTGTCCGTCACAAGTAGTTATTTTAAGATCCGTTACTTTGATGACAAAATGATACTGACCTTGGTTTTTCTCTCTACAGTGGTCGAATGCTGCCTCTCCGTCCCCCTGCGGGGAAGCCTGCTCCGTTGGTTTGTACATACGCTGCCACTGGACACAACAGTGCTGTGTTATCTCTTGATGTAACTGAAGACTTGATGTTCACTGGCTCTAAAGGTTGGTTGGCTATTTTCAATTTCTTCTTCCTATCTGAGAAAGGAGCCCTTTAAGTTTGGGACACCGACCCAAGGGAAGTCTGAGCCCGCGGTTTGGGTCAGTGGGGTTTCTAAGCAGCATGGCTTTTCATAAGTCAGATAACGGCATTTGTACAGTTAGATACAGGATATGTGTACTCGTTACCTATGTCATTAAGTGTCGACTGGGTGGTGTTAGACGGTTATAACGTCGGTTATTCTATGGCGTAGCTCTGCGAGAATTCCATCGACAAAGAACAGAACGACCATAAGACCAATATTCCGTTATCTTACTGGAAAATTAGCGTATTTCACTGACCAAAATCAATCAAGCCTCGATCAAGCCTCTTGTGAAGGAGAATGAGGCGCCCCATTGTTTTGCTCAGATCTTAACATTTTCCTTGTTCACTAAGATCGACCTTTATTTTTGTCCATTAACAGACCGCACAGTTAAAGTATGGGACCTGAATACAGGTGAAGAGACGCTTTCTTGTGCTGGTCATAAGAGAGACGTGGTGGCTGTAACATACTGTCCTAAAACACAGCGGATCTTTGGTGCTTCACAGAATATCATCAAGGTAAAAAATATACTTGAAAGGCTTGCTTAGTAAGCGAAAGAAGTGTTGATTTTGGTAACTAACAAAAAAAGCCAGTAACCGAACAAGGGAACACAAAGTTATTCGAACTTATAACTGGTCCCTTTTGGCTCTTCAGGTCTGGGACATCAGAGATGGTAAATGCATAAGGAGCCTTACACCGCAGGGGTCCTCTTTGGGTTCATTTTTGTCCAGCATGACGTCAGAGACTCAAATTAACGACTTGAAACTTGCCGCCGATGGTTCTCTGCTTTTCGCTGCGATGGGTAACACGGTCAGGATCTGGGACCTAGATAGGTGAGTTCATGCGAACTGCTTATGGTCAAAATAAACGGGCTGAACACACGTTTAACAAAGCATTGAATTTCTCTCGCGTTTTTTGGCTAAATTGCTTTCATTTACCTTTTATTTTGCTCGAGGCTCAAAATTGCTGTTTTAGTGTCCGTTTCTATGCTGTTCGTGTTTGACACGACATCTGAAATAATCAGCGTAAAACTCTCTTCTTTCTTGCGTTCAAATCTATGTATGTGTATTGAATTTTAGATATAAAAACATCTAAAACAAATTTGCTGATCTCAGCATTCATCTCAAAACACCAGGAGCTATGCCTTTACTCACAAATTTCAAACCTTCCTCGGATTGAATTTAAACGATTTGTTTTCGTTTCGATTTTAGTGTACATCTTTCAATTATGTTTGTTGGTTTGTTTTCCTCTCTATTGCAAAGTGATATGTAAACTGAAACGCAATGATCATTTGAATTCCCCAGGGCTTGCTGCCCCTTGTGTTTTCGTGTGTAGCTAGAACGGTTTTATACTTAAGGAGTTTTCTAAAAAGCGTATTTTCTGTTCGGCTTTCAGCTTCTCCATGACCGGCAAGCTTGGTGGTCACGCGGGGCCAGTCATGACGGTGTTACTTCGGGAAACCAACAAAGAGTCCCTCGTGTTCACCGGGTCACGTGATCATTACGTCAAGGTGAGTTCATATATATCAAGTCTAGTTGAACGTAGCAACATGGCGGCTGTCGTGAATAAGCCCCACTGAGCTTCGGGATTTGGTTTTGTAATCAAATCAGTTGCAAAGTATCTGAGGCTCATGTACAGGTAATTATAAAGCCTGTGGAAGCTACGGGTCGTGTTATGATTAGACAAAATTTGGGAACTCCATTCTATATAACAGCTAGAAAACTACATCTCCTATCAATTTTTGTCAAACTCGTTTCGCTGGTTTTCTCGTTTTCAAGTACCCCCTGTACAATGTGCATATACTTTTAAGAAAAGAAAAAAAAAAGGCGTTTTCTCATTTTGGTGTTATTTTCTCTCTCGCAGATATTCGAATTGAATGGTGCTAATGTTGGTGTACAGGTAACTGATATTCAATTCTTGCAATTTTTCATCGCTTTTCCAACTCGAAATAACGTTGTCAAGCTTTCATCGACAAACTCTCTTTTTTGTCTAAACCATTTCACGTTTACTTTTTAAGGTTTCGTGATGTTTATAACGTGGCTGAGGCTTTATAATACGTTTGGTGACAGGCAAACACCGTAGATTTCACTGTAGTCTTATTTTGTAAACACTGTCTGCGCTGCTTGTACTTTGTTGCAGTCTGCAAGAAGCAAGCTGGAACCGCCTCACTATGACGGCGTGCAGTCATTGGCTATGAAAGGCGACCATCTGTTCAGTGGATCACGTGACAACAGCATCAAGAAGTGGAACATTCAAACTCAGCAACTAATACAGGTGAAATGATCTGAAAAATAAACGCCTCAAGTTAAGTGGCTGGTTAGTTGGTGATAAACGATTGTAATGTTCTTTTCGATTCTTCATTCACAGCATATGACGGGGGCTCATAAGGACTGGGTCTGCGCTTTAGATTTCTTACACCCGCAAAACGTACTGCTCAGCGGATGCCGTGGTGGAATGCTAAAACTCTGGCGGGTGGAAAATGGGGCTCTTGTGTGTAAGTGACCTCTTAAGGTGACTTCAACGCACTTGTGTCATCTTTGAAGAAATCATAGGCTTTTCGAATCTGTGTTAAGGGAAAAGAAGACTGACGTGGTGCAGGACTGTAAAAGAAGCTTTCCTTGTTCCGTCACGCGTCAAAATTGTCTCGAATATTTGAACATCGCTTTCTATGTCGAGAATGGGAAGAATAGGGTCTGTAACGAATAATAGTGTGTGACGTATTTAAACAATCCGTAACGGACACCGGCGAGATAAGTTTACGGACTACGATATCTGTGGACGCTCTTGAAACTACAGTGTCAATCCTGACGAGAACCCTTGTCTCGGTTACGCTCTCTACTATTGTTCAAACTTCGCTATCGTCACCCAGTAAACTCTGTAAAATTGTTTTTAAACCAGAGACTGATTGGCGTCTTCGGAAGATTAACCCTCTCACTCTTCATCCTCTCTTGAGGTAACCAGATTCTCCTAACCAGTATCATTACAATTGTACGTAACGCAGTATGGAGAATTCTTCTGTTGACAAACGTTTTCGCCTCGTTTCAGGTGAAATCAAAGCTCACAGGCATCCCATCAACGCTATTTGTACGAATTCGTCGTGTGTATTCACAGCGTCAAGGTGAGTGCTTATTAAAGACTTCTGCCAGGCTCTTAACAAAACACGGGTGGAGGGGAGAGATTTGAAAGTTTCGTTTTACACTGGAAACCCGTGTAGTGTGCTACATACAAATCAAAGTAAGATATTTCTCTGAATCTACAGATCTCGGACGAATAAAGGAGAAACTGACAAACCTCCGTAATATCCCCCCCCCCCCCCCGCCCCCTCTAAATCAGTGAACTTCCATGGGCTCATATTTATATATAGATCGACGTTTTAAAGAAGAACAAAGCCAGCCATTTTCTATTGGCCGGCTTCAGTTTGCTCTGGCTTGGTTGTGTTTGTTTGAAGCAGTTTAATGTTAGTATTGTGACTAAACCAGAAAGTAAAGATACAAAAAAAATCCAAAACTTTGATGCTAACATGAACCTTATTTTGTTGTTTTTTCAGTGATCGTTTGGTCCGCTTGTGGCGCGTAACTGGAACTCTAGATGAACAATTAAATGAATTAGATCGCTCGGTGGAAGTTTAGTATTTTTTTTTCTAGAATGAATATATCTTTGTGAATAAATAATAAATTATGGCATATTTTCAACAGAGCACTGCTATATGTAAATAATATATTTGTTACACCCTTGCAAAATATACGTGGTATTGACGGGTGTCCATGTGCGCTTGTTTTTTGTTGTATACTTAACGATTAATCCATGAGCGCACGTTCGATATGAGATGGTAGATAGCCAACGATGCGCTAAGCGCCGAACTGGCTATAACCATTTCATATCCAACAAGCGCGAGTAGAATAATTTTTATATTAAAAACGCCCCCAAAATCATGATATAGAAAACCTAAGCAAAAGAAAAACAAAAACAAAAACGCACCAACTTGCCCGAGCATGGTATAAATAAACAATAGCCTCCATTTGGCGCGAAAATATATAAACAATAGCTTCCGTTTGGCGCGGAAATATGCTCGGATATTCGTCCGCAGACATTAGAGAGGTTAAGCATGACATTTACGGCAAACGGCAAAAATGAAAGTTTTACCGTCTGTCTTCAGCTGTCAGTAAAGTAGAGTGAAAATATTTGTATTTGCGGTGAATAGTAGGGGGACATTTTTTCTATTTTTGTGTGATTTATTTAAGGATCAGAAGAAAAGAATAAAAAATTAGAGGTTATCCTTGCCGTCTGCCGTAAACGTCATGCTTCAACTCTATTATCTGTTCCGAGATGCGAACAACTGTGAGCTTTGAGGAACAGATAATGTAAAAGGACAAATATCCAAGAATATTTCGCGCCAAATGGAGGCTATTGTGTTTGTTATCCTTCAAATTTTTGAACACGCACAGTCTTAAAATTGGTGAACATCACTAGGATATTTCTCAGCTGGGGAATATTGAGTAACGTGAGCTGTTTACACCAACCGCTCGCGAGCGAAAATATTTTATGGATTATATTTATTTTTATACAATGCCATAGAAGACACACCCAATACAGAATACAGGGAAGCCGTTGTATACTCGACGGTATTTTACCCTATTAAACGTGTGCTCCATTATGTTGGCCACTGTATTTTCTATGACATGTTATAACATAACTAAAGCAAAGCGCGCGCTCTGATTGGTTAATTTAGCGTCTACTATTTGCCCATGGGTGTACGCTGCTGACGTGTGTGCTAATGTTTGCAAAGCAAATCTTTTGACAGACATTGTTTCCAAAGTAATGGCCGACGTTCTTCTGCCAGAAATACGAAACTGTCTTCACAGTTGTCTGAAGATGAAACTTTATCGAGTTACTGGTGTGCAGTCGGTTGTCATGAATGAATTTCCGCGCGCTTGTTTTCTCTTGTCGTGTAAGACTACACGAACATTTTTTTGTGATGTAGCTCAATAAAAGGACTTCTGTTGTTCCAATGTCTCAATGTTATGTTATAAAACAAATGGTAAACGCCATAGCGTGCACTATTGAGTTATGGATGCACTTGGGAGGTTTGCTAAGCACTCAAAAAGCTAGAGTCGCACGAGGCGATAGCCGAGTGCGACTCTTACGCTTCTTTCGTGCTCAGCAACCTCCCGCGTGCATCCATAACTCAGCAGTGCACGCTATGGCGTTTACCATTTGTTAAATATAAAATGACTGAGATACTGTCATTGGTCGATAGGTCTGTTTAGATGAGAGTGTGCAAACAAGGCTGCGACGTTTAGATTAGCGAGTATTTTTGAGAAGTTTTGTAAAAGCAATGCAGTTCTATTCCGTGTTTACATAGCATTATCTTAACACTTGGAGGGTTGGAAGCAGTTTTGCTGGGCTTGCGTTTGTGTTGTTGCCTGCGCCACTTGCGATCGAAGAAGATTGTCTCGCTGAAGCAATCTCTTCAAATTGCTACCAGTAACCGGATCCAGGGTACGAGTCATAAGAATTTGAATAAAAACGCCGCTCATTTTCCTCGTTTGCATTGAAATAACTGTAAAAAGCGTCAGTTGGACCGGAGAAAAAATGATTTTGTTCCGCCATCGCACGCGCCAAACTGGACTAGCCGTCAAAGTTATTTTCTCGCCGTAATTTTATCCAGAAATGTTTTTAAAAATATGACAGTTAAATGGTTAAAAATACAAAATTGTTTGCTTTTCCAAAATTTGGAAGCCTCCGAGGCAGCACTTCGGCTTTTTTGAAGATTGGCGAAATTTTGGCAGTCCGGAAAAATTTGGCAAGTTTTTGAAACTGGGGGTCGCTCTTATTTTACGCTACTTGTTGACAGATTTCTTACTTACACAAACAAAATTGACACTAGTGCGACCCGGGGCTTTAAATCCGCGTCAATATTTACAAGCCAAGTGCAAGGCATTTCTTTCTTGTGAACAACGTGAAAGATTACATTGTCGGCGTGACACTCTAAAATCACAGAATAATCTGCTTTACTAGTAATTATGACTTGCCAGTAATTGTGTTGCAATGGACGTTTTAAGGACCAGTAGGAAACCATTAAACACTCCTGGTTCGGGTTTTTCGAAAGCCGATTAGCGCGGCTGTTCCAGAATTGAAAGGTCATCGAAACTTTAATTTCTGGTTTACCTTTTTTAATGTTGTCAAGAGTTTAAGATTAGTGGAAGTGCAAAGTTTAGCCGGGGCAGAAAATATAAACAGAAAACCTCACTGAGAACATAAAACTCAAATCAAAACTCGCTCGAATCCTGGTTTAGCTCAATTGTGATTGAAACGAGCAGGCTTAACAGTTTGTAGACCATTTGCCAAGAACATACGCAACATGCAACAACACATTTGTAACTATTTCTTCACCGCTTTTTTTTTTTCTTTATATAAGAATATATCTTATAAGAATATCGAGGCTGCCATTTGCGAAATTTTAAGAATATTTCGAGAATGAACCCAAGGGTAGATTTTGAAAAGAATGTAGTTTTGTGTCGAAGATTCTTAATTATTGTATCGCTAGCTCCGTGAGCGGGCAGGATGAATCAAATCCTGCGCTGTGATTGGCTATCCGGGCGGGCAAGCTGGAGCTATCTTGCCCGCTCGGGACTACCCGCAGTGTCCCGCAAGAAAAATTTCCCCAAGAGCCATATAATAAATCCTTTATTGACCAAACTTGTTCGGTCAAGATGGCTGGATATTGGCCTCGTTCTTTTTTTTGTGGACCTTGACTCCGTCTCGGTCCATAAACAGGCAAAAATAGAACTTGGCCAATATACAACACAATTTTAATGAACGTTTTAACTTAACCGTATAAAATTCTTCCTTCCTCTGAACGGCAAAACTAGCCGAACAGAAAAACAGCACTGGCTGTATGTTTGGGGTCTCTGTGAAACGAAGATCGGATGGCGGAGGGCGGATGGAAAAATAGGGATAATAAAATGAGGATGACAAAATGCGGATGGAAAAATGCTGATGAAAAATTTGAGAATGGCAATGTGGGGATGATAAAATGCTGATGAGGGGAAATTAACTACGATGTTGATTGTTCTCTTGGCGGCAATGGATTTCCAATTTTGAGGTAGAAAGAAGTGGAATATCCATCAACAGAATTCGATCATCACAGTAAGATGCCGTTGTTGCCCCCTGATGGCTGGAGGTGAAAATATTTGTAAGATTAATGCTTTTAATTAATTAATACTCTTTTTGGTGCACTAAAATGCCAAAGAGAAGAATAAACTATGATCGACAGAAAGGGTTATGGTACGGTTTACGGTTAAAACCTTTATGGATTCAGTCCTAAATTATTTTTGGCGTCATTTTTGTCATTTTATTGACGAACGCCGTCTCTGATACAGCAAAATAGTGAATTGCTTAGTTTTGATCTGGGAAAACACGAAGCAAAAGATATTTCCGATAATTTTGAATTCGTTTAATTTTGTCTGTTAAAATTCCTGCAGACTTTGACGGGGAACGTGCATCGCTATTTTTAGCGCTTTCATGTCTGGAATTCAATTTCTTTCGCTAATTTAAGACGGAGAAAATCTGTAAAAACACTCTTTAAAAAAGCTCTGTACCCGTTCGATATAAGTTCGCTCGACCAAACACAGGTAGCTTTGTTCAAGGAATCGTCGCTATATAAACTCCATTGCGCTAGGGTGACTGGCCTTTGCCTTGCAGACTTTTCAACTAGGGTACAGTGGGGCGCGATCGCCATCGGTTACTGCATGTAGTGGCATTTAATTTGACAATGTCAGTTTCCTGCAGTGGAAATTTCAATGGGAATAGACAGTGACAGTCCTGTGATGCAAACGTGAAAGCAGAACTATCCTGGTCCCAGAGGTTTTTCTTGATTTTTCTCTTCTCTTATAAAAGGAAAGCCTAGTCTGTTATTATTCGATCATAGACTGTTCCGTTTTTGTTTTATTGGATCCAGCGGGCGTAAAAATTTTCTATATGTTTTGTGATTGAATAAAAATATTAGACTTCTCCCGGCCTAAATTCTATAAGATAACCTGGTTTATTCACAACTGGGACTGCCATAAAACATCGTAAGTCAATTTCCCCTCTTAACCCTTTGAATATCAAACTTTTGTTAAAAAAATACCGTTTTTAACCGTTAAATCAGGTGTTTTGGCTGCCATGAAGCTAAATAAGCCTAAGTCTTGCTAAGAAAGCTTTTTCTACCAAAAGGAGAGATTTTTCGAGGACTACGTACAAAATTGAGCAATATTTCAATTCCGGGCATGCGTATAAGCCAAAATTTGGACTTCCTTTTTGTCATTACCCGTTCTCAATTTTGTTTGTTGCCCCTTTCCTTTCTTTTTATCCTCGGCCCTTTTACTCTGGCTACCTGTTGCGTTGCATGTTCTTTCTGGCTGCCGTGAAAAGTTGTATGTTAATTACGAGCGAAGCCTAGAAATGGACTTTGATCAATCATAGGCATAGTGGACCATTTTACCACCGTTTTTGCACCACGGAAAGGTCTACCCTGGCCAAGTTCTACTATCTGCTTGTCAAGAATATCTGATGACATTCAAATTAATGACGTCACAAGTGAAACAAAGAGCTAGACCATGAATTACCCGAATATGCATAATTAGGGCTCAAAAGGTTAAGTATTTTATCATTCGCATATGGTCAATTGCAATTTTCCATCCGCATTTTTTGTCAACCGCATTTTTCCATCCGCAGTTTGTCATCCGCATTTTGCCATCCACATATTTTCGCCATCCGCCATCCGTCGCCTATCCGGTCCACGTCTTACAGAGACCTGTATGTTTGATCGGCTAAAAGCATTTCTGCAAGAAATTCTATGTGCCATATCAGGCTTTAATGCCAGCAGTCTGGCTCCAAAATTACTTCAACGCCATCTAAACACCAACACTTTTAATCGATACCCCCATTACATTCTAACACAGAAATGTCATAGCTACTATAATCCATTCACAAGAATATTTTCATCCTAAAATCGGCAGATACCGGTAAGAATACGGAAAACCAATGTTCTTATCAAAAAGAAAGAGAGTAATAAAGCGTTTACATAGAGAAATCATCATTAAAAGTTTCGATTCTAAGCTGTCTTCGACGATTTATAAGGATAATCCCTCGTCATAGCAAAACTTCTGTCTGCAACTTCGGTCTTCTTCTCTGCAAGCCCGGACAGAAGAGAGAGTCGTATGTAGTTTCTACGAAGACCAAGGTCTATTTTTAAAGGGTCTTTGTGTAGTTTCTAAGTCGTTCTGTTTTGTGTATTTTGAGAACACTTGACTTCACCCCCGCAAAATCGTGCACTGGAACCAATGTCGTGATATTGTAAGAGAAAAAAAAATATGGCCCCATTGAAATACAAAAGCATTTCGTGTCCGTTAGCGCTGAAGCTGTCATGCATGAAAGACTATCCAATCACTGTCGAGAAGGGAACAATGAAAGTTCTTTTAAAGTTTGTAAATAAATACGCATGCACGTCAATGTTTTTTTTAAGACAGGAGAATCAATCGGGCTGGCAAAGTCAGGAAGTCGGCAAACAACAAGGATCTACAGTATCACTCTCTCCGGGTGCTACAATACTTCCGTGATATTGAGCTTCCCGGTACAGTGTGATACCATGCCGTATTTCACGTTGAATAACCCTGTGCCGCTGAAAACGTAAGTACTTGACGAAATTTCTAGATCTGGTGTTGTAAAAGTTATCAGTCTTTCCAACCCTGTAGAAATGTTTAATATAATTCCAAAATAACGTTCCAAATTCGTTGAAATCGAACGCAAAGTGATTGAACATCGCGATATTGCCTTTTGACTCGCTGAGCACTTGATAAGGACTGATTCTGTCAGTAAAATATGGGAGAAATATCCTGGAAAATATGAAATTGTGTCTTTGTAATAGCAAAGAGGTGTGCGAGGTACCTTGTCTGTTGGTTTATCCGTGGCTAATCGTTTATATCCAGCAGTTTTGTTACAATTTCTTTTCACTGTTGTCCCTTGTGTATTTGCGTGACTTCACGGTACGAACGTCGAACGTGAGATCAGCTGAACTGAAATTAGTACGACGAGTTATGTTTCTCGATCGTGCCATTTACAAATCTTATTTCTTCAGCTTATTTGATAACTTATCTTCAAATATCTCGCTTTACATTTCAGAAGCATATAGATTTAGAATTTCGAGATTGGTTTTCGATTTTAGTGCAATGTGTTGTGCTATGACGGCGCGTAATTATAATTCACGACCGATTAGTGATCACGCGAGCCGAGCGAGGTACAAAATTCAACAGGAACCGTTTAATACTGTACGTATCTCTTAAAAAACTTCAATTTAAGGGTAGAAATTAAGATACCGTTCCTTGTAAACTAAATTAATGCGACTTATACTTGACTTATCTAGGAAGGAAGTCGGCAGTGATAGCTTCAGTATCAATTTATGCGCATATTAATTCGGTCTCGTGTCGTTCGATTCCCTGGCTGCCCGGACCTGGCTGTCGGTAAAGATTTGTTTCACGGATCAGATACTTGAATGTTTAGCACTGATCTAAAGTTTCTTTAATACACATAAAAATTTTACTACAAAAATTCAATGGTTGAAAGCAACGGTTCTGGCTTTCTATTGAGACGAAAAATGATCACGCGATCTGTAACGGAGTTAAACCGATAAACAAGTCCTCGTGAAATTACCTTTCAAGAAGTGGGTAAATAAGCTGGTCTCAAACAGGTTTACCTTAAAAATAACCTTCAATAGACCCACAGTATGTATGCATGACAAAAGTCATTTTGAGAAGTCTTTGTTATTTTTACGGTATTTTCCCGGGAAATGACGTAATCATAACAGAACTATCAAAATACTGCTCGCTGATTGGCTATTGCCATGGCGGTAGAAAAATATACAAAGTTGAATTATGGGAAGCCTTGTTTGAAAGGACTCGTCGATTTTGTCGTGTGTGGCTTTATCTCGCGTTTTTAATGGCCGAAAAGCGCTTGTGTTCACGCTGATTTTCCACCAATGGACTCCAAACAAACGGCAGTTTGCTGCTATCGTCGACGATCGCTGCAATGACGAAAGGAGGCTTGTCCGATGGGCATTGTGCGCGAGTATACAGAACGAAGAATTACATGAGACACTACTACGATTGCACTTCAAGACTCTTTTCCGATGGAAGGTGCAGAATATCGAATCACTCTAGGCAGATTTCCTGTTTCACAGTTTGCTATCATCTGTTGTGTCACCTTGCAATTTCCTTTTAACATTAGATTTGCTTTGTGTTTCAGGGCAGACATCTACCTGAACGAACTGTTCTTAAATGCAGCGAAGGTTCGTACTTGTAAACAACCGCATGCTTTTTGTTGTCTTCTCTGTGCTTTTGCATCAGTGCATTTTATGACAAATTTCCATGTCTGTTTTTCACAGAATGGTGACTATGAAAGAGTGCAGAATTTTCTCGCTCGTACGTCGAGAAATGCGGTAAGCGAAGCAGACAATAAGCTTGTAGTGAACACAAAACAAATAACTTTTAACAGCATTGATGCCCCAATGTACACAGAATTCAGCTGATTTTTAAAAAGCCTACGCTTGCAAGCCTTAAGACTTATTTTTATCGACGTAACGTTTCTATCCCAGCAGTTTTTGTTGTTGTTGTTGCTGTTGTAAATATAGAAACTTTGCATTTTCTTTTAATCTGCAGTCAGTTAACGTGGACGCTAAAACCAAGGATGGAGGATTCACCGCGGTCATGCTGGCGGCAATGAACGAGCATCGAAAGGTATTGACGTGTGATCAGTAGAAGCCAATATTAAGTTTGCTGTTAATTTTATTGATGAGTATTAATACTATTCCGGACTATGTTTAATAACATTTTTACTAAATATGGTACGTGAGAAAGTCGCGGGAATCGAAAATTTATTTATAAAACAGAGGCACGTACCGCATTAGTGTTTACACAAGCACTTTTTTCAGGTTATGTAAACAAGGAAACGACATTTTTCATGGTTTCTTTTATGAAGGCAGTGCCTTTGAAAAATTTTACTAGCTTGTGCTCATGTAATGCAATAAATCGTGTGATATATTTCCCGATTTTCTGAGAAATTCCTATAAAATAGCAGACTTGATTTAATTTACATTGTGTTGTTGCTTAGTGATATGACAAGAATTCATCCGCTTAGTTTTCAGTTAAATATTAAACAAAGTCAATATCCTAGCTTTTGCCTGCATCACAGGCATTAAATGGGGAGAGAGAGAGGGAGGGAGAAGGCAAGAGGAAGTGGAAGGGGGAGGCGAAGTGCAGATGGAAGGAAGAGAGACTAGGAGGAAGGAAGAATGCTTGCTATAGGAACCCCACTTTGTTCATTTCTATGTTTACTGGCGAATGTATAATTCCCATTGGCTAATCTTCACTGTGTAACTTATTGATTGACACCATCTCATCACAACAACCAACAATGGTCATGTACGAAGATGTATAATTGGTAAGGGCTTTGAGAGATTTAAATCTCAGCGTGAGCAAATAAATTTATATTACCCAAGCAAGAATTGCACCTAGCAACTTGTTTAGCTGTGGAGCTGTTTCTGGCAGTTTTGTTTGCAGGATACAGGAAAAGCCTAATTTATGAAATGTTTGTTGGTGCCAAGAAAAGTATCTTTGTAAATCCCGTACGTACGTAAACTGATATCTCATAAACACATTCTTGGCATATTACAGCCTTAGCTTTCCACAGCACTGATCGGGATTTCGGAAAATGTCTGTGCTGCTGTCAAATCGCTGTTTAAAGCTGTTAAACAGCTGCTCATGGCAGCATTTAGCAGCCAAAATTTGTGACTTCTGCAGCCAGCCACTTCACAGCAGTTTTGCAGTACTTCTTGAAGCTGTTCTGCAGCGCTGCAACAGTGCTGCTCATTTTGTACTGGTTAATGACCAGCTGAAGAATCACTTATTTTGAATCCATGGCTGAAACTGACGGTGCGTGCAACTACCCCCCTCCCCCCCACCAAAAAAAAAAAAACTTTTCAACAGATGTCTGGGATCAATAGTATACTGGTACTGTAGCAGACATTCCTTTCCCTTCTACCTCACATTTTTTGCCTTCCTATCCCTTCCCCGTTTACACCTCAATGTAGGCTATTCCAGTTATGCCTTGACAGAAGGGGTGGCCGTGTCATTTGAAGGGATTCTTTAAATAAAAAAATCACGGAATTACATGTAATTAATTTGTTTGGGTCAGAATAGAGTGGTCATTAATAATGATGTGGTACTATGAATGGGGTGGCTGTACATGTAAGGCATGGTTCCACTATGTAGCCAAAAATGCAAACTTTTATGTATGCAGAAGATTAGCTCAGTGTCGTAACCGGCACAAACTGTACGATGGTATGTTCCATCACTCTTTGATGTGCATATTGTACCGTGATAATACACCTACGTTAAAAAATAATTTGTTATTGTAGAATTGACAGAATTTTCAATTTAATAACCTTAAAATTCAAAAAGTCAGTGGAAGGGTGAAGTGACTCACATATTTTTTGTTAAATTTACAAAAATTATTTTACTATCTTGCACTACTATTAAGTTAAATTAAAATAAGTTATTTTTGTGTCATACATGTACTTAATTAAGTTGAAACAAGTTGTTGTTTTCTGCTTGCAGGTGGTGTCACTGCTGTTGAACTATGGAGCAGACATAACTTTGTGTAACAACAAAGGGCAGTCAGTCCTGGATTTTGCGTCAGACTCGATGAGGCCCTTACTTCTGGGTATGTATTTATTAAACCAGTTCAAAACGCTTGGAAAAAGTGCCGCCTGGTTGTCCAGGACAAGCAGATTTTTCTGCTGGGCAAGAACTTGTCTGGTGGGCAATTTAGCGGGTCGTGTTCTCCTGTATGGCCCACAGACCGCTGAACTCTTTTAAAGTTGTTTTTGTTGCCAAACTGTTTTGTGATTTATCACCAAGTGTTCTCAACTTTTATAGCAAGTAAAAGTTTACAACTTTCTTTTACTCGTAATTGTGTAATATTATGTTTAAAGACTGTGTGCTAATGACTTAAAAACGATTTCAAATTGACTCGCTTTGCTTTTGAGGTGCATCAGAAATTTGAAGCGGTTCCTTGTGAATAGTTATCCTTCCTGAACCCATCACACAGGAGAGATATAATTACCTTACTAAGCTCATTGTCTTGGTCCGTACTGTAAGTTACAGATGCTCATTTTTCCTTGACTGTATTGAAGGGGAAAAAACTTGGTCCGTAACTTACAGTACAGCCCTCAAACTCAGTTAGTCAGAGGTATACATCTAAATGTGTCAAAATGGAATGTATTTTTAACTCTTTACTAATTTTGACATATTGCATTTTTAGGTTCTGTTGCAAGGCAAGGTGAGTTTGGAAGTTGTTTGTAATTTTGAAAACATTTTTTTGATCTATTTAGGGCTGCTGCACACTAGCTGATTTTTTGTAGGCCGACAAAAAACTCTTCACTTGTTGGCTAGTGTGCGGTGAATTCAGACAAGTCTGCGACGAGATTGGGGTTTGTTGGTGATATCTGACGGTGCTAGATCTCAGAATGTCTTGTCGGGCCTTGTCGGCTAGTGTGCGGTGGACCAAGACAATTTGTCGGGGCTCGCACACGCCTCAACCAATTGGGAAATGTCATGAGAGTTGCGTCAGTGGAATAGGCGCCATCTTGATTTTGGATGACTCAGTCCCAAGCCTCAACATGGTTAGTCGTGACAAAAACTCGGCTAGGGTGCGGCAAGCTGGTGGCCCGACAAATTTTAACCCGATTTGAGCCTGACATGAAATCTGCAGTTCTATGACAGAAAATTGGCTAGTGTGCTGCAGCCTTAAGCTTTTCAAAATCAGAGCATGGTATTTATCAGATTCCTTTATCAGTGATAACTTTTTTTGTGTACAGGATATTCATCTCGGCATTTGCTGCAGGCTGCCTGGCAAGGAAATGTTCTTTTGGTGAAGAAATTGTTGGTAAGTAACCTTTTGCAACTGTGCAAATGGAATTTTAAAATGATTATCATTGGATTTAGATTTTAGAAGCTTTAAATGACTATTCTCACACACCACTGGTAGCTAATTGTCAAGCTGTCTGCGCTGCCTGACCTTTATTGCAAAATCAAAGGTAATTTTTATTAATACAAAATTAATTGCACTATGCTAAAAACTGGAAGTGATGAAAAAAGTTCATGACTAGGCTTGTACAATATACTGGTATTTTATAAAAACTTAAAATCTTTGGGTAGGTGGGCAGGAAAGTTGGTAATGGTGGACACAACAAAAGCAACTGCCTGCCCTATAGGCTCACACAACCTACATGTAGACCCAGGCCCCAGCGGCATGCGAGAAAAACATTTTGCACTTATTTCATACTACACCCAGGCAATGAAAAAGTGCTCATAGCTGCTAGTCTAGCCACAGTATTTGAAAGAAACAAATTTGTTTATTATAAGCAATTTGCTGTGAGCATCGGATTAGATACATACATGTAGTTACATGCATGCTGCAAGCATCTCGTTTGATATGAAATTATTACAATAGTGCTAAGTTTAAGATTGGTGAATACAAGTCATGTAGATGAGAAAAACGGAATGTTTGGCATAATCTGAAAATGGGACCAATCAAAAATCCAGATGAGTCCCCTGTGGCAGATTTGAACCCAAGACCTCCCAGATATCAGTCAGGCAGTAACCACTGTGTTAAAGAAAGACCCCTAGTGGGCTAATGGCCTCCATCGGTTTCAGATTGATCAGCATATTGACTAATCTGATGCTGATGTAGGTCTTCTGGTCCCCTGGTGACAATAATCCTGCCTACTAAATCCCTTGATGCCCAAATATTCTTGAAAATTTAAATTTTAGTTTTAATTTAAAATTAGAATATACTGTACTTAGGGCTGTAGATTACTTGTAAACTAGCTGATCAGCTAAGGGTAAGCCCCATGTTAAACTTGTACTGTAACGTATCGTATTGTAAATATTCGAAGCATTCTGCCTTGAAGAGAGAAGTTGGGGGCGGGGGGTAGGGGGTGATAAGATAGATAAGGGGGGTGGTAAGATAGATAAGATAAGATAACTTTATTTATACACAGGTTTTCTGTCAGTCAACAAAGTTACTGGACTATCTACCTATCTGCCTACTTATAATAAAAATTTTAAAAAAAAACTGCTTTTCGTGGAGGCTGTGTCTAAAAGTTTACTTAAAAGTAAGATATTACTTTAAACTGTGGCAACTTAATTTAGATTTGAAATTGGTCAGTGAAGATGCTTGTCTTAGGTCTATAGGTAAGTTGTTCCACAACTGAGCTCCGCTGTACGAAAAACTTCTCTTAAGATAATCAGTTCAAGGACCTTAAAAGATCAAGATCGCTTTTAAAATAAACAGATTGAAGTAACTTATTACATGCACAATGTCACGTATAGAACGTGCACATGGATAGAACTTAACAAGAACTGGCCTAATGTTTACATATAAATTTGTTCTTACTCTTTTTTAATAGTCATCCAAATCCATGCTGGATGTGAACTGTACAAATGCAGATGGTTTGACGCCTCTTCTTCTCGTCACAAGAGACTTAAACCTCTTCGAGAAAAGTAAGACTATCATTAAATATTTTGGATGGAAACTTGTGTTATGACACTAGATTGATTTAATTAATTTTTTTTTTTGTCGTGATTCCGTGTCTTACATGTACGTGTACCTGGAAAAATTGTTCAGAGTAAAAGTATTAATTTTAAAGTAAATAAAAGTACAGATTTATTTTTTTAAGATCTAGAATTCTTGTAGGATTTAATTACCCTTAGTTACAGTCAAAATTTCTCTACAGTGCTTAAAGGGCCCTAGTCAGCCACACCTTTTTTTTTTGTTTACATGAGAGAGTTTGGTTACTGATATATTGTTTGTCTGGAGCGTGTTGAAACAAAGTAAATCACTATGAAACTACTAAAGATAACTTTCAGGAACACAACTTACAGTAAAGCAATAAGATTTCACTTCACCATGCAATGTCAATAATTTCATTGACATCAAAAATTGCAGAGGCTGACTATGGTCCTTTAACCCCTTCACTGCCAGCCCCCTGTGCCAGATGCATCTTCAGACTCACCAATTTCGTCTTCACTTGCCAACTCATATGACTTAACTTCGTTTTCATTGCTATCGAAATCTTTTTCGTCACCAGAATCATTCCAAACCCTTTATAGAGCTTCCTGGGCATTATACCTTTGCTCCCTCACCGATGTATTTTTCAATATACCCAAACTTGTCTCACATCTTCTCAACACTTGACAGAAACAAGATGGCGGAAAGTTAGAGGCAAAACCAAGAACATTCTTCTGGGAGACCGGTAACTAATAGTTACCAATCTCCCAAGTATCAAAGATCTCTTAGGCCAAAGGGTTTTGCATTTTGCATGTTGGTGTGCCAATGATTTGACTTAAGCCTTCAAAATCTTGACATACTCAGTAGGTCAAGAAGGCATGTGAAGTGTACATGTAAGACACATTCATGACATTGTCAGTACATTATGGAGGCACTGAAGGGGTCAAGTCAAGTATGTGAGGGTGCCTAGTGTACACTGTACATGTAGACCCAATATACGCGTTAATTTTTTTTTTTCATAGTTTAATTGACTTTTTAGAATTTAACTGATGAGTGCTTTTCTTATCTGATAATTAAATAACTGCAGTTGAGAAAGCTGTTATGGACAGTGGCTATCACCCAGTGGAAGTTGTTAAGGAACTGATAAATCACAATGCGTAAGTAATAATTATTACCAATCAGTACGTCATCAGGTCATACATGTGTCATGTTAAAAAACAAATACAAATAATGTGCATATGTCACAAATGTGCTGGTATGCACAAACAAATATGTGTATCTTCAAAAGCTATTGCATAAAACAAGTTACTTCTAAAATTTGACTGAATTGCATTTTATTGATTTATTTATTTTGTGATGCCTAGCATATTTTGCTTCCTAGTTTACAATTTATTTTTTACATGGAAAATTAGCCTTTCTTTGAAATGCCTCATGTACAGTACAATTGTGAAAAAAAATTCATGTTACATGTACAGTAGTACATATCATGTATGCTATGTGAAACATAACAGCTTAACTGCTAAAAATTAGTAAGTTCCCTTACATTTCTAGTACCTAAAGTGTGCATGTACTCAGTATGTTTGAAATTTATTTGCAGTGACTGTGGTGCCAAAGACAGTGAAGGCAAAAGACCTCTTCACCTTGCAGCGTATGGAAAAGGAGGCCATGCCAGGGATGTTGTAGATGTCCTGATAGAGAAGGGTGCAACCGAAATTGGTGAGTTTTAAGTTGGCATCATAAGTCTGCATGGCATGACGAGAGATTTCTGTATTATATACACCACCATAGGTTCACAACTTGTCTACCAAAGAGCACAACCAAAGATAATTTTTGTTTGTCTGTCCCATTGTAGATATACAGTGATTAATAGTAATGTTTTTTCCTGTGGGCATTTTTTTGCCCTAGATGTGCCAGACAGATTCTGCAACTCTCCCCTACACTGGGCAACCAAAGAGGACAATCAGCCAGTCCTACTGGCTCTTATCAAGGGTGGAGCTAACGTCAATGCCAAAGGACATATTGGAAGGACTCCTCTCCATATTGCTGTATGTATAAACTATTCAAATTTATTCACTCTGAAGCAAATTACTGTTAATGTAGAACTTGTGTCCACCATTAAGTGTCTTTCAGTTAGGCATCTCACTTAAAAATATATTACATATTTAGACCTCTCTATTACAGCAGGGCTTCTGATATTTAGCGTGGTCACAGAGCCGCCAATTTCAAGTAAATCCGCAAAATCCTGTGAAATTCACTAAAATGCCCAAAATACTGCGAAATTGGCTAGAAATCTTACCAAATACATGTACATGTCGGTACAACATATTTGAAACTTATCTTTAGTTGTAAACTTGCAAATTTATCGTGAAACTCCATCACTGCAACAAGTAAACATGAACATCCCAAAACTACCCTGGAGGCGTTCTTTTATTTATCTACTTATTTATTTACTCAAATTCAACTACACAGATGATCAGAATAAAATAAAATAAAAAAATTAAATATATTTACAAATATAAAAAGGAAATATCTAAGTAATTAGGCTGGTTTATAAAGAAGTCTAGATTCCTTATTTTAAATAAACTGCTTGAGAATTAGATTAATGATGCAAAAAACTGGGCAGGGGTCATAATGTTAAGAGCTTTGCCATTGGTGCATTTCTCAAGTGCATTGTTGTTAAAAGAGCAAATGATGTTCTCAGTCAAAAAGAACCTTGTGGTCAAACAAATAGCAAAGTGCCTTCAATATTCCTTTCTTGGCAAGTACAATAATAGTCCGAATCAGTTGCTCAAATTTTCCTGCAAACTCACCAGTTTTAGAAAGGCAACATTTATAAGTAGTCGGTGTTTCTGTTGAACACTTTAAACTTTTATTGCATACCGTAGGCTAATGCTCATTATTTTCTCATTTAAACCAAAAATGGCAAAATTGCCATCTTTTTTCATTGAAATCGTTTGTCAAATCAGTGCAATGCTGAATCGGTCATTTTTACCTATTGTTTTTTGGCAAAATTTGCCCCCAAATTCCTCTGAAAAATTTGCCATTCTTCCGCGAATTTGTCTCTGAAAATCCTGTAAAATTTAACTTTTTCCCTGTGAGCTATTAGAAGCCCTGTTACTAACAGTGTCTTGAAAATGACTTAAGTATTTAGTTACCTTTATTTTCTCTACAGTGTACCTACATGTATTCTGTGTTGAAAACCTCACTTACATTGTTTGTGCAACAAGTGTGGTACATATAAGTCTTGATACTGTCCACCCTGGCCTGTTGAGCAAAGTTTTAAATTGGTATGGGCCTGCCTGATGGGAAATATACCCAGTGTTTAGTCTGGTGATCCTAAAAGATTGTTGTCTGCTTTGTTAAAATGCTGCAGGCTTCTCATGGATATGAGAAATCTTCTGACACACTTCTTTATCACGGAGCAGATGTCACTATAACAGACGACAATGGTAAGTTTATTTATTGATTACTCATCCAGTGTTTAAACAAGAGAACAAATATAACCTGGCAAAATTAGTCTCCAGATCAGACAACAGTTGGGGTGGCCTCTGTTATAAGCCTTTGACTGGCGGTTTTTTGGAGGTCTCCTCACTCTATCAAAATTGATACATGTAATTGCACAATCATGCTCGTATAGTGTGATCGTCCGGGTGAGTGTAGTTCTGAAAAGAACTGTTGTTGGTGACTGACGTTTCAACAACCTGAGCGGAAGTCATCTTCAGAGTCAAGTGAATAGTGTTTGTCAGTCGATGATCTTATAAGGATCGAAACCCACCAATGACTGATGACAAACTTTACACGAGTCTTTCAGCCAATACCACCATGGCTATACTGACCAATCACGTTCAATGGACCAGACTTATAACATCGACTGACAAACACTATTCACTTGACTCTGAAGATGACTTCCGCTCAGGTTGTCGAAACGTCAGTCACCAACAACAGTTCTTTTCAGAACTACACTCACCCGGACGATCACACTATACGAACTACTGATACTCCTGGGTTCAAACCATTTACTGTGTTACAATCATGCTCCTTCTTTATTGTGAAAATGAAGTGATGATGGTGATGATGATGATGACGAAGACCATGACAATGAATAACTAATCTAAATAGCTACTGTAATAAGAGTTACGGACACTGTGCATGTGCAGGGTATTTTTTTTAAGGCCCCAGTGCACGTTGAGACCTTCACCTATTGATATTATTAATAAATTATTTGCTCTGTAGGTCTGTCGCCAGTTGATGTGGCAAAGGGTATGAGGGTGCAAGTTGTCCTGAAAGGTACTGTGGTTACTGTTTTGTTTTAAGTAAATGTATGTTGAATACTATGCATTACTAATTAAGAGTGAATGGTTAGTTGAATGTTAGTGTACTGAACAGTTCTAAGAAGCCTTCAGATTGGGCTGTCAGTAGTTCTTGATTGCTCTGTGACTGTGTCCTTTCCAGATGCTTGGGCAGAACAAACCAAAGATAACAAACTTCAATCCAAGAGGGTCTTTTTAGGTAAATTGAGCAACATTCTTATAACAACTAAAAGCGTGGGTAAAACCAAAGGATTTATTATAATATTGTGTCTGGGTAACATTTAACACTTAATGACTGGTCGCGAGGGGAACAGTGAATTGTGTTTCCCTCGAATCGTAACGTTTCCCTCGACTTCGTCTCGGGAAACATTGAGATTCGAGGGAAACAAAATTCACTGTTCGACTTCGTCTCGGGAAACATTGAGATTCGAAGGAAGCAAAATTCACTGTTCCCCAAGGCACCAGTCATTTAGTGATTTGTTATATAGCAAAACAAAACAAAAGCAAATTTTGAAAAACGCACTGAGATTCCAGCGACAATATCAGGCCACCTTCAACTCTGCACGCTCTGATCACATCCAACAGGGGTCAACATTTCGCGGGTAACAGTGAACTGTTTCGCATTTGCCTTCATAGTTTTCGCAATGTTGCCCGCTCAAGGCAATTCGCGGTAAACAGTTTCATTGTGAGATGTCATGTGAACATAAACTAGCCAGTGAATTGGCGCGCTGTAGCGGGAAAAACACCAGCTCTATAACAATTCGATTTTTATTCTCGTCAAAGTTGTCAAGTAAAAAAACAGCAGATAGTCAATTCAGACTTTCAATTTTTCTGTAATTAAGTAGTAATATCTAGTCTCATTGCAACTTAACCTGCTATCATACCCTCCCTCCTACATAAAAGAAAACTCATGATCACAGGTTGATTGCAACAGCATCATATCCCACGTCCTCATTAAAAAATTTATTAAATTTTAAAAATATAATTACCATGGTTTTGTTTCAGCTTCAGTTCCTCCTCACGTCCAACAAGACCCAGAATTCACTGAACAAAAACAGTCAACAGAACAGGTAGAGTTTTGTCAGTATACCGTGAACTGTTCTCTAAAACTACCTGACGTGTTTATTTTGCCACTTTTACAAGCAATATGATGTGCATTATATAACACTTTTAAAATATGTGACCAGTGTCGGATCTAGGGGAGGGGCTGGGGAGCCGATCCCCCTCCCCCTTATTTTGGGCAAAAAAAGAAGACATCACAGAAGGAAGAAAAACCGGCAGGGCAAGCAAAAGAAACATCCGCCACTCCTTAGCTCAAGGTCTGGATCCGCCACTGGTGACTGCAGAAGCCTTTGCTATATGGCCAGAAAACACTGATGTTAGTATAACGTGACAAAAAACAACTTTACTAGTAGGAACTGTAAGGTGATAAGAAATTGTTGAAAGAAAAAGTACATGTATTTTAACCGTGCTGCGTTATGGTTGTTTTGCAGGAGACAACAGTTCGGATGAGTACTGCACCGCTTCAAGCAGCTGAAAGTAAGTTACCGACGCACAGTTGAATTCCTAACATATCAGTACATTAATGTACATTCATGTAATTTAGTTTCGTTTGTTTTTTTTTTGTTTATAATGCTTGGTTTTCTTGTGTCCTGCAGGGAGACTGAAGAAAAGGTCCAAGAGTTCCTTATCTGCAGAAGAGACCACTGTTCTGGATGAAAGGTCAGATTTTGGCTGTTTTGTTCCACAGTCAGTAGCTGGTACACCTGTACTGACAAATTAAATGGCAACCATGAACGACGGAAGAATGCCGTCACAAATTTAAATCGCAAATTATCAAAAAATATCCAACGTGTCAATTTTCCAAAGGGGCGGGGAAATTTCGAATGTATCGGTGTATACCAATATTCAATAGGCTGTCGGTTTCAAACGACTTTATTCCATTTGGTAGCAGAAGCGTAGCGTATAATTGAAACAATGATCAGTCAATATAATATGTAGTATGTAGTTCGAAATCCGATGGCCTTCAGATAATGTCTTATCACAGCTGTTTCTGTCTCAATTGGTCAGTGATACAGTAATTAGGCAATTATCGTTTGTCACGTTATGCGCGCGTAATTATGTGAAATTATAATCGATGACGATACAGCTACTGCCATAAAAATTGGGTGAGGGTGTGCAACCCGCTTCCCAAAACCCTTACCCTATTTATTTGTGACCAATTTCTGCGATTTATGACTTTACCAAAAATTCGATACCCTGTTTATGACCTGACCCTTAAATCAATACCCTGTTTCAGACGTGCGTTATAATTAGAAAGTTAGACCAATGTAACATTGCCATAAACATAACTTGTGAAGGGCTTTTGTTGATGGTCTTATCGATAATGATAAAAAAGTAGCTTTTCTTTAAAAACATACCCGCATCAAGACTAGAGTACAAAAACCATACCCTATTTATGACCAAAACGGTTGAATAACTGTATCTTTTGGGGCCGCACAATACCTATATAACCCATGTAAGGGAGTACCCCCCCCCCCCCGCCCCCGTCAAAACTTATCTTAAATTTACACTGTAGCCCATTAGGTCAAACCATTTAAAATTATTTTTTGCTACTCTTTTTTAGAACGAACGTTCCTGTTTCAAGAAAAATGTCCGATGTACGCATGCCTAGAATACCTTCAGCACAGAAAACCGAGCTTTTGTCACCAGGTTCCAGATCTAACTCTGGATTTGCTAGCAGAGTACAGTCTGGAAAACACGAACTCCCGGGTAAGAGTGGCGAATTAGATGAAGACAGTTTGTGGATCATGGGTTTGACATTTTTCTCTGTTTGTTTCATAGAAATAAAAGACATGCAAACCACTGGGGCACTTCCAAGTTTGTCAGTTCTCAATATTGAGCTGAGATATGCTCGGTAGGCGTTCTTTGCTGTTGTTAAATTTGTGTTATTATACATGCACAGTGATAACATACATGATGTATACGGACACCCAAGTTGGGTCATTACATTTTAACTTACTACGCCTTTTCATAATACGATCGGCCATAAAAGTAAGGTAGTCGTGTGAACCGCCTGGTCGTTAAGGTTGGTTTCCCTTGCACAGTGTTATTGTATTAGTAATACGACACACGGATTTAGATGCTGGTTATAGGTTTCACCTGTTGTGCACGAATTTCGTATGCTTGTAAACTGGCAATTGAACAACTGGATTACAAGAAAGTCATACAGCTTTGGAATCAGTGCACAGTTTATCAAATAACGCAAAATTTTCAACTTACATGTAAGCAAGATTTAGTCAGGTATCAAGTGGAAGATGGTGGAAGACCATTTTAATTGTAAATGGGATGTCCTGTTTTAATGAATTTCACTGATCAGATTTGATAATTTGATTTAGTTTAACCCTTTACCCCCTAAGGCAATCGGCAGTTTTTCCCAAATCAGCAAGTAAATACAGTCTGCCGGCCTACAAAATGCCATTTGAAAGCAACTAATCAGCTTATTTAAGAATTGACATCAGCAGCTATGCAGGAGGTAGACATTTTGAGAGAAATTGCTTTAAAATGGGAAAATGAACGACTTCAAAAATGTATCAATTTTCTACTATATTAGGTATACCCCTAAACTATAGCTTATTTAGCAGCTCTTAGTCCATAGCTTGATATGAAACAAGTCTTGCAATCCATTTGCATCCCGAAAAAGGAACTAAAAACTTCTGGGGGTGGTCAACCATGTCTTGGATGGGAGGGGGTCAAAATTTTATGACTTCAATGAGCAGATCTTCACAAGACAATTTTCATGGCAAAAATTCATAGAAATCTATCAAATATTCACAAAGTTATGACCTTGTGTGCCAATTTGCACTCTTACGGGGTAAAGGGTTAATAGTTTGAGCTTAAGTTGTGGGTTTTGCCCTTCAAGTTAGCAAACTGTTGCTCTAATTTACTCAGTCCTTTGAAGCCAGAAAGTAACAAGCGAGATTTACAAACTAAGCTAACATCAGTTTATTTCCGTTTGCCTTCACAGAAATCTGCGTGGAGAGAAACAATTTCTACGAAATAGAAAACTATCTTCGCAGCAACCTGTACCGCCTAACCATCGACTACGTCATCGACTCTCGAGCCCAGTTCTCACATATCAACGTAAGATTTCTCCGCCAACCACACCTGACAGAGATGTTCGTCTTAGGTCCTCATCCACTAGTCAACTCCGAAGCTCTAGATTAGCATTGCCTTCACGAGTGCCGCCATTAGGAGGAAAAAGAGTCTTGACACCAGAGCTTAGGTCGGTAACAACGCCGGAACAACTGGTGAAAGAGAATGTTTCGTTTCCGCCAGAAGTCGTTGACCTTGGTACGTATGAATATCGTGAATGTGAGTTCTTTGTCGTGGGAGGATGTTAATGTGCAAATTTTTCCCTATTTCGATATTAAATTTGTTATCTTGCTTTCCAGATTTGCTCCGGAAAGAAGGACTTCCTTCCGGTGGGCTAACTTCATCCGTGTTCTTATCGGAAGTAAGAGAAATCACGCCTCCCCCTCCATCTCCACGCGGGGCCTCACGCGGGACGTCACGCGGGTCATCACGCTCCTCGAAGAGCCCAGAAGACGCAGAACTGGAACCTTACCAGGCTCAATTTGGTGATAAAACAGACATGACACAGACGTTTACATCAATTCCGCGTTCCACATTTTGGATTCCTGTGGACGAAAACAACACTGAAAAGGACGAGAGGCCCAGTATTCGAAGGAAGGGAGAATCGTCTTCAAACGGGACGAAATTCTACATTGATCTGGGTAACTTAGAGGCCCTGGCCTCGGGACAGTGTTCCTTATGCGGGGATTCCCTTCCCGAGGGCTCACCCGTGTCGAGGAGAGGTTCGATTTCATCAAGTCCCAACAAAGAACTTTGCAAGTCTTGCAAACCTCGTCGGGGATCCAGCGAGGACGTTTTCTGGATTCCATTTACGGACAAGAGAAAGGCATCTGCGCTGAAAAATCTTAACGGAGTCGAAAACGGAGATGATTCCCCAAAAGCGAGCGAAAGGAGAAAATCGAATGATAAAATTTCTGAGCAAAGTACAACAAAGGATCAGGCAAAGACAAGACAGCCAGAACCAACTTCATCCAGTGCGGAAAATAGCGATGGTAAAGATCTTGTTTTGGCGGACAACACAAGCACACTGAAGATGCCGTCGTTCCCTGCCGATATGACGGGTTTTGATGTTTCATGTGTTTGCGATAACATCACTGGTGTGTGCTCGTGTACTATCGTGAAAAAAGATCTGCCTTCTCCATCGCCTGTTAGTGAAGAATCAACTCACACCAGGCCCGCAAATTCTGCAACTCCTGACACGGCCAATGCGACATTCGATACTGTGGATGTTGTGAAGACGGTTGGCGAGGCAAGCTCTCTTGCCGAGTCCACTCTTGTTGCTCGGCCAATAAATGATTTTGCTTCTCCAACGCGTGCAGTGATTCCTTCTAACAGTAAACCACGAGCGAAAAAGGAACAAGGGGACATAACATTGAAATCTTTCTCGGAAACTGATCTTCATAATCCTACAACCGCACAACGAAATAGTGAAGAAACAAAACATGGCTCCGGTGAGGCTTCCCAGAGCGTAACTTCACAAGGTGCTAAATTGCCATCCACCCAAGAGGCCCCAGACAAGGCCGATCCCAATGGACCTATGTTCAAAGCAGCAATAGAATCCAGTCCACCCAAACAGGCTTGGACGACACCGAGGTCTGAGGAGCCTGGCGCAAGCACTGTGGCTATTGTAAACCCATTTCCATCCCCTGTACCACCCATAGACAAGTCCGCTGTGCATCCTCCTATCGGACCCGCGGGCGATGGTAGAATTTCAAATAGAAAATTAACAGGGGTGAAGAAAGGAAAGAAATCAGTTGGGAAACCTGGTAGTAACTCGAAAAACGCCAAGCCAAGGACGCAAAACAAAGCTCCGGAGCAGAGCAACAAAGGTGGTAAAAAGAAAGGAAAAGGGAGAAAGAAGGGTGATATGAAGATGATCACGGTTCAACAAAGAGAAGCCGGAGAAGAACTCGGGTTGAGGACGATATCCCAGGGAGGTTTGGATGTCGCCGAGGAATCCATGCACCATCTTTCCACGTTCCGTCCTTTTAATGCCCGGACGTTTAAGGGGAAGCACCCTATTTTAAGCCCGATACCGGAGTCCCCTCGGAGTACAAGAAATTCCCCTCGGGGTCCGAATACGGTAACTTCCCCACGGCTCGCTGACTTACCAGAGAGTCTAAGAGAATGTAGTAAGGAAGTTGAAGAGGGGAATGCTAAAGGCTTTTTCGAAGTGGTAGCTACGGGCGGAGGAGATGCGGTGAATAACGAAGATGAAGCGCCGGAAGGTGAATTTGACGTTGTAGATGGAGGGATGTTAAATAGGTTCATTGGAATGTGTGTTCCACGGCTTAAGTTTGGTAAATCCGAATTAGAGTGTGATTCGGCGTCGGATGACGAGAGAACTGAACCGCTTCTTAAACATCCCCACGGGGGAGGGGATGAGGAGCAGCGGCGAGAACTTGTTGAAACTAGGTCTGCCGGGGAGGCGGACGATAGATGGAGTGTTCAGGAAGGGAGGGATCACCCACAGGTCATACAGGATGAAGCTGATGACGTCATGGAAGCCATCATCAGGCGCGGGCTTGATACCGAGCAAGAAAGAGAGACGATTGAGGGACAATCCGAGTTACGGAGTGTAATTGTCACGGGCGATTCTTTATCAAACGTAACAAGCCCTGCGAGTGTTAGTGTTGAAGAAGAATCAGTTTTAAGTTACCGATATTCTCGAGACGGCCTACCCGAGGTGTTGGCTGAGCCAGACGTGGCAAATGAAGAACTGCCATCCTCTGAGACTAGTTCCTGTTCGGAACAGTACTCGGACACGGACTCTTCTTACAACAGTATTGGCTCGACCTCGCCGCGGCTTGTGTCGCCAGCTTCTTCGCTCAATAGCAGCGATACGTACTTCTCGTCGCCTCGTGACTCCTCGGACGCGGAAACACCCACGCCCGGCCGAGATATCAGCTCTGAAAACTCGATCGAGATCGCGTACTACGAGCGAATGGCAAGGGAAAAGTCGCGTGTCAGCAGCGGCAGCAGTAGCAGCAACTCCACCATCCGCACGCAGTCGACTGTGTCGCTTGGTAGTCTGGGTAATATTTCCCAGGGTTCCGTGGGGAGTTTCTCTGGTCCAGCGACTGAGAGCGTGGTGCGGAGTCGACTCAGTGCGTCTGTTCGGAGCCAGTCCTCTGAGAGTTACGAAGAGGAGATTGTTTGGAAGAAAGGGAACGTGTTAGGAAAAGGCGCATTTGGAACGGTAAGTTATTAAAATATCACGGATTAAAACGCGCAACAAAAAAGAATCTAGCACGGAAATGGCAGTTTTCATGATGGAGCTTTCCGAGTTTGATAAAAAGAAACCAGCCAACTAGCCTGCGAACGCAGACGTATTTCCGGCTGTCGCTTGTCTCCGCCGAAAATAACTTCTACGAACCCGAGCCAGGAAACGATTTCTGTGACGTAGGAATTTTAAGCCAATCACGGTTTAGCTCAAGTAGCCCCAGAACTACTGCGCGAGGTATTCGCTGCGAGGAGCACTCGAGTTTCATTCTATCGTGGAATCTGATTGGCGAAAGAGAAACAAAAGTCATTACGTCACAGAAATCGTTTCTTGGCTCGGGTTCGCAGACGTTATTTTCGGCGGAGACAAGCGACAGCCGGAAATACGTCTGCGTTCGCAGGCTACCAGCCAACTTGGGGGAAAAAAAAAGGAGCGTATGTTTAGAGATCAGCAATTTTTTAAAGAATAAATTTGTGCCAAGGTTTGAATCAAATTTTAATCAACAGAGCCAAGATTGTAAACGGGATCCTTACGTTTTGAAATTTTCCCAGATTATAAACCGTCTTTCGTCGTTCTTATTTAAGGATGGTTGTGCATTACGCACGATTTCAACCAAATTGAGCACGCGATACTATTGGCGAGGAAGAGAGCGTGACGCGTAAACGGGCGCAAACCTGAGTCGGTGCGATTGGACGAACGATTTTCCACAAAATAAAAACAGATAATACTTCAACGCCGGCTATGATCTTAGTATAATTTTTGATGCTGTCAATTTGATCAATGTGTTGTTTTGTTTCGTTGCGCTCTGGATCAGGTTTGGTGCGGACTCACAAATACGGGCGAAATGATCGCAGTCAAGCAGGTGGAGTTGAATCACAGCAACTCAGATGAAGCCGAAGAGGTACAGTGTCACTTGCACGAGCTCAACTGTCTGTTTATTAGCAATTGGTTGGCAAGTTCATGCTATGGCGTGCATCATCGAGGTATGGTGCACGCGAGAAGCTTGAAGAGCTTGAACGAAGCATAAGAGCAAGTCTAGCCTCTTGAATACTCTTCAAACTTCTTTACTGCCCCATAACTCGTTAGTGCACAGCTAAAAGCCTGAACCAAGTGTTTTATAACGCTGCCGGTGGAAATAGACATGTACATCAAAAACCGCGCGCGCAAAAAAAAAATTCTGCTCTGCTAAGTGTGTTATAAATGTAGTTCGGTACTATTCCTCTGTTTATTCGCTCTGTCAGGCGGCTTTTACCTTTCGTGGCATTACTGGGAATCAAACTGTTTTTTGTAGACCTTTTCAGTCTCGTTCAACCCTCCTTGCAAACTTTTCTTATATTTCTGGGGCTTTCACTGGTGTTTTTCTACCGTTATGTCAAGTACGCAATCCTCCGTAGGAAAAAAGATGGCGACTGGTACATTTACCCATAGTTCTTAGCAGGCGAAAGCCTTAACAACGTTCATAAAAACGCACAGAAGAGTTACAAAATGTCCTTCGTACAGGGAAAATACAGTAAAAATTTGGCTTTCTTTGTACCTTGCAGGCTGTGTTAGGTTCGCAAGGTATTGTGGTAAAATATACAGCCGCCATCTTTTTTCCTGTGGAGGATTATGTATCTCGATTCCGACTCGATTCCGTCTTGCATATCAAGCTAGCGTGCATCCAACATACTCGCTTTATCATCGTTGTTCACCTTAGTTCGTGTGACTAACAGCTGTTTGCGTTATTTCTTTCTCGTTAGCAATACGAGAAGCTCCAGGAGGAAGTGTCACTGCTGAAATCTTTGAAACACGAAAACATCGTCAAGTAAGTCGTCGACACACGTTCTTTTTCGCGACTAGTATTTTCTCAGAAACAATGATAACTTAAAGACTCTCTGTCGAACGGCATGCATTTCGCGCGTTGCCCGAGGTTAGTTTCGTGGGCTACGAAACCTACAATTTGTTATTGCCGTTCGTTTCGCTCTTCAATCTTTTCAAATCCGAAGCATCCATTTGGATTATGCGACCCTTATTGCCTTTAACATTGAGGACAACATTTGATAGTAAATTGTTTGTTTGGTACATATTTGAGAAGCTAAATAACGGTCATTACGATGCGATTTGCGAAGACCCAGTTGGGAGGTTTAGACCACAGAGGCTCTTAAAATTTGAGGGCGCTAAATGCTCCAAATCCGTTCGATTTTTCTGTCGTTTTCTTCAGCGACGGAACCAAAACAAAAACAACGCTCGTAAAGCATTGCGGTCGACAGAGAGAGTTTTCAAGCTGGCGTTCTTACCTTTTACTATAAACATGAAATTTGTGATGTATGCTGTCCTGTTCTTTGTCATTTGTAAATGATTTTCTTACGATCACTCTCAGGTTCATAGGGACTTGTTTAGATGGGGGCGTAGTGAACATCTTCATGGAGTACGTACCAGGGGGCTCCATTGCCTCCATACTTGCTCGGTAAGGTTCCTTTTTTTCGGTTTGCTTTTGTTTTCTGTTTTTCTGATTTACTTTTTGTTAAACAACATTTTTCGTTGGATTGCGTTAGGTTATTAGCCACTCCTTCATCAATTGTTTGTTTGTTCATCAATTTTTGTTTTTTTTTTTACTTTCAGATTTGGATGTCTAGGAGAACCCGTGTTTAGACGTTACACTAAGCAATTGTTGTCAGGCGTGTCCTATCTCCATAGCAACAACGTCATTCATAGGTAGGTAACGAATCAGGTTGACAAGAGAACTGTAGGTAATAATTACTGAGTCACTTAAATAACGTTTCGTTTTGGACGCAGTGCGCAACGTTTGCTAAAACATGCATTACATTTGTTCTGTTTTTTGTCTTGCAGAGACATCAAAGGCGGAAACATCCTTGTTATGGCGAGCGGCGTCCTGAAGCTGATCGACTTTGGCTGCGCCAAGCGCCTTTACATGGTATGCAGTACCGTAATGTTCTCTACATTTTACAAGTATTTCTTTGTCTGAATCAGTACTGTCAGCATTTTTGAAGGCATCTCTATGTTGAAGTGTCAATGCTGTTGTTGAGAAATATTCTTATTTAGTCTCGGTTCACTACCCAAACAACAGCTTCGACACAATGGTGCGTAATTCTCGCTTGCTTACTCCTGAACTTCTTTTGTTACTTTTTCTTTTTCCGCCAATGAAAAATATGTCGCCCTTAGGCACGACTGCTACGAATGCTAAGAGACACTAGATCGCTGCAATTCTTAAGTTGGGAAAAGATGTGATTATATAGAAATCAAGTAGCCTCGCCTTTCGCGATCACATGCCAGACTAATTGCATGTAGGGTATCCGACATACTGAGCGAATGCGCAGTGAAACACGTAATAAAAACCTGACCTCTGTGGCTCATGATTCTGTTTCAGAATCTCAGCATGAGTAGAAGCAACATCCTTCGTTCTATGAAGGGCACGCCTCACTGGATGGCGCCCGAGGTCATTCAAGAGACTGGGCATGGACGAAAATCTGATATATGGTGAGTGTCATCCTCCACAAGGTTGAGGGCGTCACAGAAAGGGAGCGGGGAAGAGGGGGGGGGGGGGGGCATTTATGCTCTCTTGTTCCCTTAAAATGTCGCATTTCCTTGTTTTTCGCCAGTAATAAATTGTATTCTTTCCAAAGATGTTTCGCCAAAGTTCCCGTTGATAGTGGAGATATCCCTTGTTCCCCAATACCCCTGGGAGATCGTCCAATACCCCTAGGAGATCGTTCAATACCTCTAGGTGATCGTCCAATACCCGTGGGAGATCGTCATAACCCTGGGAGATCGTCCAATATCCCAGGGAGGTCGTCAAAACTGAACAACTCAGATTCATTTACCTGTATAGTGTTTACATCTCACTTGATTTCAATAGGCCATATTCGTATTCCCGATTTTGGACTGGAAGGAATGGAGGCTTAACGCTTATGCGAGGGAATATCATTGAAAAAGATTATTGCCATTTGCAGTTGAAAAGACTCCTTGTATTAGCCTCAGTTGCAAGCTAGTTCCAGTCCAGTACCGGGAATACGATCATGGTTTACTGGTTCCCGAAAAACCATTTTAATGAACTGACTAAGAAAGTTACTATTACTAAAGATGGCTAATTAGAAATCTCGATCTTAGCCGTAGTTATGTTCTTTGTGTTAATTTTTCAACTGTGTGTTTTATTCAACAGGAGTGTAGGCTGTACAGTGTTTGAAATGGCGACCCGTAAACCTCCTTGGTAAGTTAACGATGAATATATTTGTAATAACGAAACCGGTTACCTTAAAAGAGAAAGTACGTTATGTACAAGAAGAGCATTCTTCAGTTCTGGAACAGTCGAATTGTTTGGTAAGTGGATATCTGACAATCCAGTTCAGTGAATTCAGACAATTGAAGATTTCTAAAAGAAATGGGAAAGTGAACAAACTACAGTAAATGAATGAACATGTGTTGAAAATCGCACATCGATAGTCGACTCAAATCACCTTACGAAGCCAGACGTCAGTGAAGGTATGCCAGAATATATCGAAAAATTCCTTACGTGGCATTTTACTTTAAAATTCCACCATGCTGCCTCCCCTTGAAACTAAGCGGGCGCCCCTCAGACGCGCTTCAGACGTAAATAAGCCGCGTTTCAAATGTTTTTTCTCGCCAGGTCTGACATGCCTCGCATGGCAGCCATCTTCGCTATCGGAAGTGGGTCGGTAGCAGTGCCGCAACTCAGCGAAGATTTCTCGCCAGATGCTCGGGACTTCGTCAACAGATGTCTGACGAGGTAGGTACACTGGCTGATTAATCGCTAACATCTTTATCTGAGAGATGTGCATGGCATTTAAAAATCGTTCTCGAGCCTAGCGTTGAAATTCGACGAAAATTGGAAAAATCCTCCAGGCCGGTATGGCCAGCTCTAAAATATCCCAGGGAACAATTAAGCTAAAGGGTGCTGGGAGAAACAGCATTTTAAATTTTCCATGAAGACATTTACTGAGATTTTGTTCCTTTGTGTTGCAGGGACCCAGACTTGCGGCCATCAGCCGATGAGCTGCTTCAACACCCCTTCGTGATGGACCCTCAATAATGCTACCCAAACTCTCCTCGAGACGTACTCATTCTAGTCAGCACATCATGTAATCAAAACAATAGGTCATCAAAACATGTTCTTGTCTTAACTTTCACCAAATAGTTTTGGAATTTGTGAACATCGTATAGCATAGAAACAATTTGTTATAAGCTTAAGTATATTCTTGCGCTAATAAATTATGACATGTTTCTGTACAACAACCATTGTATAAAAAAATGTCTACCAGTATAGGCCTTTCCGCAAAATACCATAACATTTCATGTTTCTTGGCCACGCAGATTGACAGTTCGCACGTAATTACAAAACAAATTGAATTCAGATTTCTTTCGTTTTTGAAAGGACGTATTAATTGTAATATATATTGTAACGAGCGTGTGTTTTAGGCAGCATCCATACTACGCCGGAGAAATTTGAAAGCGCAGCTTTATTTCTACGGTTAGGCCTACCGTCCACACTGATCCGTCCCCAAGACGGAGCTTTTCGAAAACGCTCATCAAACCGGAGGAATTTGAAAACGCCGTCTTTTCGTGTTAGGTTGGACGGAAAACATTTTGAAAACGGAGCTTTATATTTACGGTTAGGCCTACCGTCCACACTGACTCGTCCCCAAGACGGAGCTTTTCGAAAACCCTCCTCAAACCGGGGGAATTTGAAAACGCCGGCTTTTCGTGTTGGGCTGGACAGAAAACATTTTGAAAACGGAGCTTTTCGAAAACGATGACGTCACGTTTTCACGTTTTCCACAATTTAGCGCAATCTGGCTACTTATGGCTTTAAGAGGTACCCCGCCAGAAGGTCGAGTAATAAGTGATCAAAAACTTTGTACCGAGATTATTTACATCGTATTGTAGACTTCTGTGCGACTGTTTTAAATATCTTCTGAAAAGAAATCATTTCTAACAACATCAAATGTCGAAAATAAATTTTGAAGTCCATATGAAACACTTAAAAGTACTCAGGGGTGGAGGGAAATTGATCACGAAATTTCACTAGCGTTTGCACAAGTTCTCTACTGAAACTTTGAAACTTTATTTCCTCGAGTAACATGGAAAATTGATTTTGGTGTTATTTCGGTCAACTATGTATATCTTAAGCTTTTAGAAAATGTACGGAAATGGACTGTACTATACTTAGAAATATTCTGGTGCAAGGTTTTTGTTCACCTGAAAATGAAATTGCTCGATTTCCTATTGAATTTCGTCTTAATTCCTCTAGCCATCCGGCGGGCAGGCGTCCAAATCCTGGAACACACCTCCAGATCAATGTCACACAGCCACAGATTTCAAAACGTTCCTCAAATCATTCAGTTCTTTCATGATTTGAAAACATGTATAGGCTTTGTTCGAATTTTTCTCTCGTTATTTTCAATTTAATTGTAACAGTTGGTACCTCGAAGAAATTAGCAGCAATGCTACTTTGTAAATTCGAGGAAGAGTTCATGTAAGGGGCCAGTACAAGGACAATTACATTGCGCCAGAACTTGTTGATGGTACGGGAAAACCATCTATTAAAAGTGATATCTATGCACTGTCTTTCCTGATCAAATCTGTGTATAGACTTCTACATTTTCGAAACGTTGTTGCTGTGAAGAACGCTTTAGTAACATCGCCTGAAGAAAGACCGACAATCAAAGAATTAAAAGCGGCTTTAAGTGCTGACGATTAGAGAGGTGCGAACTTTTTTCAAATTTATGATGACAGTGATGATGACCTCTCCGGACACCGGTCAGAAATTTAGGCACCTCTTGCGCTTGAACATTAAAGAGGCAAAACAGATGAGTTCGAACGAGAACTTTATTAGCCATTTAGTACCTGTTTGGCTGAAAGTAATACATGGCAACCTTATTGATAACTTAATAGTATATGATAACTGTTACTTAACAGTACATACTGTATTTATTTTAGGGTACATGGATATATAAATGCATTGGAAAAAGCTGATATCTTGACAGACGAATATTTATTCATTCTTAGGTAAAATATACCATTGATATAGTGGTTATTTTTGTTGTTTGATAGTTACGATATAAGTAATGCTGGATGAACGAATCAGAATGAACTTAAAATAATGTTCACCATAGGCGTACGGGCACCTTCGGACTTGGGGGGGAGGGGGCGGTGACTTTCTTGCCCGAAAAATTTATGCAATGTCCGAGTGCGAGCGTGTTAAAATTGGGATGCAAACGCACTCTAATTGCATGAAAAACAAAAATGTTTACAATTCCCATATGTAATGACACTGTTATAATTTCAAAAATAGTTATATTCAAAGCTTACATAATCAATCAATCAATCAATCAATCATATTCTTTCAACAGTCTCAATCAAGTAAAATCTAAAACGTCTTGAAAGAAAAAATTCTGAAAAAAAAGTAACCAACTAGAAACTTTATTTACGAGTTCTGGAAATCACGCAAGTAGCATTATTTTGTAATGTTTTCTCTGAAGTGTCGTTGCCCGAATCATGAGCGTTTTGCCCGAAAAATCACGTAATTTCCGTAGCTGGGGGGGGGGGGGGGGGGAAGGCTGCAGCAGCCCCGCCTCCTCCAGCTCGTACGCCTACGATGTTCACACTTGTCAGTTCTGTTTCCTGAAAAAAAAAAATGCCTCGGCGTGCACGTTTATAGAGCTTAATTAACACACATAATTGACTATGGAACAACTTTCCGGTTCAAAGCTGATGTCAGCCTTAACCGCAGTTGTTATTCATAAGAAATTTTACTGAGATCGATAGATGGATAACCAGACATTCTCTTATGTGTAAAGTTCATCAGTTTTAATATTCACGCACCCTGAAAGGGCGAGGTGTTTAAATGTCGAAGCTAACAAATGCAACATTACTCATGAATATACGTTATTTGCCGGCCGGGAGGTCCGCGTAAGGAAAAACTGCCGGTAGATAAGTGTTCATTTTTTTTCTCTACGGAATTGCTTTGAAAGCAGTTCAAATATGATGTGCGCGTGCATTGAATTAGGCACTAAAATCGGTTTGCAGAATTTGTAGCGATGTATTTGTTTGAGTATTGCTGCACATAGGGTAATAACAGACAGTTCCTATAGCTCTATCTGATCCATTTTTGCAATATAAATAGTCTTAACTTTACTTACCTTACCTTACTTTATGTGTTGAATGTTCACATTTTATGTTGTTTTACGGTGTAATAAAACGCTTGAAAAGTTGCTGAGTTGAAAAGTGCGGAGCGGTCCGTACTTTATCGTGCGCGATTAGCTAATCATAATCAAGGATTTAGGATTCCGGACCGCAGCGAGAGAAGCTGGAGATAAAAAGATAGAAAGAAGTCCCAAAAGAGGAATGAGAAAAGTGCAAAAAGGAAGCCAAGAGAGCGCTGAGTAAAAAAGGAGTTGACATTCCTCTGAATTTTTATATGGTCTAGTTTTGAGAAAGGTTTAGTTAAGAAAAAAAAAAGGAATCTAGATTTAGTTGCGGTGAAAAGGGTCAAATCGACATTAACCACCTTTCAAAAATCCAATCATATATTTAATGCATAAGCTGCAAAACAAACTAAGAATGTAAACAATATTCTTTTCTATAATTGTAAGGTTTATATCATCACATCCAATGGGCACATTAGAAGTAACCGATGTTGAAGTAGTGAGATCAAAGTGTACTGAACAAAGCAAGTCTTAAGTTTCAGGGTGTCTCATGTCATCAAAGGGAACTTCACTGGACACTGTGGTGCAGTTTTGGTGCATTTCAGCATAACCAAGACGATATCGAGAGCCACTAAATAAATAATTAATCAAATAAATAAATAAATAAATAAATACAGAAACAAGATATTAAATAAATAAAATTAAATAATTAGATAATTCGTACAGCTCGAATATATATACCGCCTTTTCTTCTGGTATCTACATCTACACTACACTTAGTTAGGTCGGTAAAAATCGTGAATGTGTAATATTTTCTCGTGTGACTGTTATTAAAACCACAAGTCTTTGCTTATTATTAGCAATAACGTGCAGCGGGCCCATAAATGCTTTGTAATAGCGTTTAGGCCTAACCTGTATCCTAATTGCTGAGAAAGTAAGTACCTAAGTATGTAAGTATTTTAAGTAATGTGTAATTTTTAAGTTTTTGAAAGCTTTGTCGATTTAAGGTATAATGAAAACGCTACACGGAAAAGATAAGACTATCTTTAGCACAAAGCAAGAAGGTATTCCAGCTAATACCTTGAAATAGTCAATCATCAAACGAATAAATTAATAAAGTATGATTATACTGCTCAACTGGATGCTTCGCATGAGGCAAATAAGTATTATGTCTTTTCATTAAACACGTCTTCATAAATCACCAGTCATGCATGTCACTCAAGGATTGAATGTAAACCCATGGAAGTTACGACATCAGATTCTATAGCCCTGATGATTAATGAAATTGTGGACATGGATTTAAAATGCTACCTACTTCATATTGCTTACTTTTACCAGTGACCAATCCCCAATCTATGATGACGCCAAGCCTCTTTTTAGAAAGAAATTCGTTGGCGCAATAAAAGTAATTGCCAGCAAAGAATGTATTCATTCCGCCAGCACCACCCAAGGCTGAGGGGTGGCCTCCCATGAGGACGTAGTTCTTGGGTCTACTGATAATGCTTGGTACGAGTGTTATGTCAGTCTTACTGGCCCGACTGGGATTAAAACATTCAATGAATGAGTCAAACTTTCTGCGAACAGTGAAATCTTGGGCAACTTTTCCCCAGAGAATCCAAACAGTTGGTTCGGGAAGGTGGTCGCTAATGTATTCTATGAGCAATTTTGTAAATGGACACCAATAACCTAAATGAGATACCTGTTGTGTTTTAATTTTTCCCTTTGGATCTTGATATGTAATTAGTCCAATCGTCAGTGCCGAATTCAGGAGCAGAACACCTTGATTCTCCCAGTTACTTAGATCGCCGTTATTCAGATTTACGCTCCACCCCTCTAAGGCGACCTCTAGCAAGACGTTCATTGCTGATCCAACGGTGCGCGGATTTTCAACACTAAATGCCCTGCCTGTAGCTTTGCCCTCTTGTGGAGTCGGATCCTGACCCAAAATAACCACTTTGACGTTCTCCGGACGGACCCTATTGAAGGCCTCAAACATGAGTTGCATTGGTGGCTCGATGTGATACTTTATGAATGTTCCTTCAATCTCTTGATTTGCTTGTCTTATTATATTTGCTGATTTGATAGCTTGCATAACTTTATCGTTCCAAAAAAAATTTTGCCAGGGTTCTGGAGCACAGTATTTTACAAAATCTTCGAGATTGTCGTTCTCATATTTCGCGCCATTGCAGTTATATTGCTCTTTCTGGCTTTCTTTCTGTCCCAGCATACTTGTCGAACAATCTACAAAGGAATACGTCAATTGCTTCAGTAACATTTTTCCTGCAGTCTTTACGGTTGAATTGGAATCAAATTTGCATAGACTTTACCTTAAATAAATTGAGCAAGCGAGGACGCTACCTTCGTGGATGCCACGGTCAAACGTAAAACTACAATGCCATGCACTTCCGGTCTTAATGACCAAACTGCGAAACTATATACCAGCCTCGTCATGACGTTGAAACATTTCAATTTTCACACAATTTGCCCCTCCCCACCCTTATGTAATGTTGATAAAATAAAAAAAGAACACTTAAAAGGACACCTGTGCCTTTCTCCAATTTCCAGCATTTAAAGGTGTAAGGTAAGTTTGGAGATGTTTTTACTACGTGTAGTTGCTATGATCGAAATTTTAAACATTTTCATCTCTTTTAACTATAAACGCGATGATGCTTGTATCTGCTCAATGCAGTTTCTGCAGAGAAACCTCCTGTTTTCACTAACTGCCTAATATGTCCTTTAATTTTTGCCATGGAGGGTGTGGTTTTTGGCCTCGCTCCCTGGATAGGCACCAAGAAGGAGGTTGATCCCCAATATAAGCTTAAGGTGATTCCTCAGAAATAAAGATTGTCGAGTAATTTTTAAGTTATTTTTTTGTAAAAAAATACCTCATAGTCGGCGCGTCGGGTATGTTATGGACGGGTCAATGGATGAGTGAGTGAGTGAGTGAGTGAGTGAGTGAGTGAGTGAGTGAGTGAGTGAGTGAGTGAGTGAGAGATGTATGTATGTCACACCAATCAGATTGGATCTACTATATACAGCCAATCAAATTTCTTGTTGTAAAGGTAAATGTATGTGAGAAGATTTGATCCCGATAGAGTTCAGAACGGCCATATGTATTCTTCTATAAAAGAGGAAGAAGTATTCATATATTGGGTTTACTTCGACATTTTCTGTGGGTTAGGCTGAGGATTTTAGTTATGAACGAGATGAGCCTCGAGGTTTGAAACAGTTCGTGAGTTAGTAGTATGCAAATAAAACGAGATATAATCATTTTTAGTTACAAAGGTAACTTGATACTTTTGTTTTTCACAAGGAGTATAAATTCAATTAGAGGTCCCGAATCGTTGCTTCAAGTTCTTAGGACATGTTTTAGAGGAGACTACACTATTTAGATTTGAAACAGTTCTAACGTTTACGATAGTAGGTGCGGGTAACGATTGTTTTGTTCTTGTTGCATGCAAATATAGCGAGATATTTTTATTTTTTAGTTACAAAGTGTAATTTGACACTCTTGTTTTTCACAAGGGAGTGAATTCAATTAGAGCCGAGGAATCGTCACCACTCTTTCCCACGAGATGTTTGCTATCTTTAGTAACAAACGGTAACTTAACACTTTTTTTTTTATATGGGAGTAAATTCAATTAGAGCTGACAAGTTATCGGCTATTGTTTCCAGGATATTAAACAAAAAAGAAGCTTTCATTTCTGGACGGTTTTTACGTCTCTGCAGTAGCAGTTTAATAGTTTTATTTGATGACATTCATTTCAGTCCGATATTTTTAAAGGCAAAAAAGTATGAAACCTATTCAAATGTTCTTTGAAGACTGCGTGGCACCAAGTTAAAGTGCAATTTAATTAAATTAGATTTTCAACGCGTCAGAGAGGTTTTTTTCTCTTTCTTTCTATTTTCGGTGAAGTTGTGTTTTGTTGTGTAAAAAGGGTAAACTTAAGACTCGTATTAAAAGCGAAAAAGTCTCTTAATTAACTCGAGTATTTTTGAGCAAAAATTCTTCTTGGGGGTTGGAAGGGTTATGTGATCGGTGAGTGAGGGAGTTATGCATGTGCGCGTGTCACACCGATCACAGTGCAGGTTGTATCAAAGAACGAATCAACTTGCCTCTTAGAAAATAAGATGGTATCTACATTAATCTGGAGACGTGTCAGATTACTGTAGTTTGTTCAGTGAAACACTTTATGGCTTACTATTTAGCTATCTTACCATGACCGATGTAACATCGCATGTACATCATAAATTCCCAGTTTCTTTCTCGCTGTACATCGCAACCGAAAAAGCTTGTCAAATTAACCAAATCATTACTGTAAACAGCTCCATGAATGCTCCTATCTCCGACACTTCACCCAAAAAATAACTCTTGCACGCCTTGCGTGCCTATGTTTTTGAAACTTTCTCTAAATGTTCCCTATCAAGTACTGCTTCGAAAAATACAATAAAAAGGATAGGTCACCCACCATAAAAGCAATCAAAAAGAGATATGATAGACCAATCTGACCCCATTTACGCCTAACACGCGCGTTATTTCATCGGTTCACATTTCATTTTGCGGTCACTGGAAGCGAAGTGTTTTATACTTGAAAATAAAAACTTGAAGGGTAGAGAGGATCCAGCAAACGGATTAATGTAATACATATTTTACAGAAAATTCATACACGACGTCGGTATCGACTTCAAATGTTTCTCGAGTCGTTGTTTTCAAAGTCATAGTTTACATCATCGAGTACTGGTTTTGTGTACGATTTTGGCTATACCTCATATTTCTTTTCAAACATTTTTTTCATAGTTTAATTTAAAGAGGATAATATACAAACTAAGATTATGCAATAAAAACTAAAGGTCACCGTGCTCGTTTGAGGGAAAACGAGCTTTTATTTCTCTGTCGGGCTTAGCGATCATTTTTTGGATGTTGTGTATGTACACGCACTGGTGAGCGCGTGCTAATGACCCGAAAACCGTGTCCAGTATTGATACGCGATGTAAAGCCCCGGCCAAACGATCGCAATATTTTAGCGCAACATATCGCAACATTGTTGGGCGCAACCTGTTGCGCGCATTTGGCCACCCTGTTGCGACGTGTTGCGACATGTTGGGTGTTGTTGGCTCAAATTTAAAACTGGTTAAATTTTTCATGCCACATTTGTAGATGCTCCATGATGTTGTACTTGTTTGGCCAGGTTCGTGCAACAATGTTGCGCCCGGGCATGCACACTAGTTCGATTTTCAATACCCAACATGTCGCAACACGTCGCAACAGGGTGGCGAAACGCACGCAACATGTTGCGCCCAACAATGTTGTGATATGTTGCGTCGAAATGTTGCGATCGTTTGGCCGGAGCTTGCAAAAATGATCGCAACATTTCAGCGCAACATTTCGCAACATTTCAGCGCAACACATATCGCAATGTTGTTGGGCGCTACATGTTGAGCGCGTTTGGTCACCCTGTAGGGACGTGTTGCGAAGTGTTGCGACATGCTGGGTGTTGTTGGCTCAAATTTAAAACTGGTCAAATTTTCATGCAACATTTGTGGATGTTGCATGATGTTGTAGTCGTTTGGCTAGGTTCGTGCAACAATGTTGCGCCCAGGCATGTGCACTTGTTCAATTTTCAATTCCCAAGATGTCGCAACACGTCGCAACAGGGTGACCAAACGCGCGCAACATGTTGCGCCCAACAAGGTTGTGATATGTTACGTTCAAATGTTGCGATCGTTTGGCCGGAGCTTGCAAATGTTGGGCCAACAATGTTGCGATATGTTGTGTTGAGATGTTGCGATCGTTTGGCCGGGGCTTAAAAGTCCCCTTAATAACCGTTATTACAGTTTGCAGCTGTTTGACATACAAACGAGGTGAAGGGGTCAATTCTGCTTTGTATTGACCCTTTCGCCTCGTTTGTATGCCTTTCAAGCAGAAGAATATTGGACCGCAGGCTCAACTGTAATTACAGCTGTTTCTAAAGTAATACCTTTAAAATAATAGCTGTAATTGCAGTTGAATCTGTTTGAAAAGGCATGTGAACGAAGCGAAAGGGTCAAGACAAAGAAAAATGGACCCTTTCGCCTTGTTTGAATGTCAAACCGCTTATAATTGCAGTAACAGCTATTTCATCGTGCACAAAAACATCTATGCTACGCACATAGAAACATAACTCGCGAAAGAACTGGGAAACATGTCTAAAAATAACTTGAGAGGGAATATCCCTTGAATGGAGACTATATGGGGGATTTAAAACTCTCCTGCGTTCCTCTCTTGCGGTAACATAACAAACTTCAAAACCCGGCGCTGTCGTCCCACATCAAAGCTGAACAAATCTAGTGCTGAAGCTGACCAGTAAAGGTTACAATGTACCTCCAGAGTGAAAAAATGTTCAATTTTCGTTTTTCTTCGTAACTGAAAACTCTCAACTGTGAGCTATCAGACAAAAACAGTTTGAAGAGTTACACTCAAAGGCAATTTGTCTAAATTCAGTCAAATTTGGTCATTTGAAAAAAATGATTTTAAAGTGGAAAACCGTTTACGAAATGAAAATTTTAACATTTATCGTGTTTTTTTGGTAGAATCTAACATATTTTGTCAGCTTACTGTGTGTCAATGGACCCATATGCCTTACTCTTATGGTAGATGAAATGCTTTCAAGTCAGTTATAGAACTCGTTATTCCTGTTCCCTTTATCATGTTATTTTTTAAAGATATCAGGCATGTAACTGTACACATACCCATGTAGTTAGCAATCAAGGCCAAATGTAGCACTGCAGCAACCAAACTTGTCCGAGCCATGATAACGACGGTTTGATACTCTGTGAAGAAGAATTATCAGGTTTTATTGAGAAAGTCTTCCGGGAATGAAATATTGCAAATGTTGCATATGGCAACTTTTTCGATTTCATTCGTAGAAATATCCATTTATAATTACTGAAGAGTCTAAAGACGGATCTAAGACCTATTAGGAGGTTCCTAAGTTGATATTCGGTACTAAAATCTGCACCAGCAACAATCGAAATGCGTTTTGAGAGACCCGCTGCTTAAAGTGTCAGTAGGTGAAAAATTTAACCTTACGGAACACGCCATAACGTGATAAGAAATAACGAGCGGTGAAGATATAAACTGCACGATAAGTTCTTTACGTTTTGTTTCGCTAAATAACGTTTGAAGGAAGTTCAAACTATCTAATTTGAAATGCAAGAAATAGCTGGTACTTGTGGGTTCTTTATAGCCGGGAAGCCAAGGGTTACTGATTCAGAACTAAGAGCCCATTAGTAACTTTTAATATCTTCTCCAAAATCGACCGGCAAAATATGTTTCCAGTAGTGTTATGGCTGCATACGCATCTTTCATTCTTTCATTAATCAATTGCTACTGTTGGACTGTTACCATGGAATTCATATACTTGAGCCGAGTATTACGTCCACTGAACATAAAGGGCCAAACCCACACACGACCGCTCCTATGTAGCTTTGATAAGCTCAGTTTGTAGAACATTGCACCAGTAAGGCAAAGGTCGTGGGTTCGAATCCCGTTCAGAGCCTGAAATTTTTTCTGGTCATTTCTCCAGTAGTGTTATGGCTGCATTCGCATCTTTCTTTCTTTCATTATTTAATTGCTACTGTTGGACATCTATTACTATGTTCGCGGAATCGTCATTTTTATGTCAATAGGTTTTAACGTAATTAGGTTCCTCGCTCAATATCGCACTTTAATTGGTAATCTAGTCCAAGTAACAGAACAAATATAAATCTATTTTTTGTTCAGTAAAATGATTTTAAAGAAACCAGAAGGCCAAAAGCCTATTAACAAGAAATCACTGTCTTTTCTTGTGGTCTTATTTAGATATAAACTCAGTAGTAAGTAAATACATTGAAGACTAAAAGCCTCTCCCGATTTCAATTCTCACCGCGCCATGTTTCAAGATATCAATTGATACTATGAAGACTCTAACAGGGATTAGCCGTAATCATTTGTAATGAGGTTAAAACGCGAATTTTGTGTAACACTGACTTGCTTCTGCAACCTGCTAACAGCAATATGGTAAGTTGACACTTGAAGCTGAAAACTTTTTCCCCATTGGAATCTTTTGAAAACACCTTTTTCCATGTTCTTTATTTCTAGTCTTTTAATATCATTATTACAGATCGATCGCACAGCTCGCTACCAAAGTCACCGTAAGCATAAGGAACAATCGTATTTAAGCATTATTACTTTTCCTTGTCTATTCATATTTTGCCATTTTCCGCATGACGATTGTGTTCATTCTTGCCTCGAACCTTCCATAGAGGTCGCTTCTCTGGTCGTTTTTATGAGAATAACATTCGAAGTATAATTTCGTCGTTTGCATTATCAGATTTAGCTTTGAATATTCGCTCAAACCTTGGATGTTACGGGGGGGGGGGGGGGCACTGCCATATATGGGCTATGTAGATATGTGCCGCTGTGAAGGGTATGGTTTTCAAGCAGTTTGCTCTAGGATAGGGTATATAAATCAGAGCGTTTGGGTCTAGAATAGGGTATCATTTTTCCCAAAACTGACTAGTTGGTTGAAGATTTTATCTAGACAAAGGAAACCAGGAATTGCCACTCAAAAATATAAAAAAAATCAAATCGGCAAGTTTAAATTTACGCAAATCAGCCTCAATAGTACTTGTGTCGATAGATGGGGGGATTTGGAGAGTTTACTCTATATAGGGTAGCAAAATTTAGCTGAACTAGCTCTGGTATAGGTTAAGGGTTCCAGGGTCCCAGCGGCACATCCCCACCCAGAAATTCCCAAAGTACCCCCTCCCCCCACCCCCGGGGATATTACCTTTCACCTTATCATAAGTTATTTTGGGAATCACTTTCCTTTATTGAAATTTTTCTTATTGCAATTACAGCGATCGTACTTAACATGTTGGTTATTTTCAAAACATTTTGAAAAAGCCAAAAGCAGCTATTTCGCCGGAAAACTATCTATTGACTTAAGTATTGTTCTTGTCGTTTCTCATAGAGCAAAACGCCCACCTTAAAATAACAGATTGTTCTTTTTACTCCCGAAAGTGTTGTGGTATTAAGTTTTAGTAATAACTGCCGTTTTAGGTAATTTACCGGTGCTAAATTACTTTTAAAAGTAAAAGAGTTCCGCGGTTGTCGTATTTCTAAAAGTGTTACATTTTGTCAGTAGTTAAAATATCCGAGCAGGACAAATATCCGTGCATATTTTCTCCGCAAATGGAGGCTATTGTGTTTATTTTTCTTCAAATCTTTTTCGCAACGCGCGCAGTTTTGAAAATTGGGGAATATTCTCGGATATTCCCAGACCAATCGCTATTACTGACCAAGTCGTGTAACGCTCACTTCTTTTACAAGAGCTCCACATTACTCCACACTAAGTTTCACATATGTTGATGATTAACAGCTTTTCCATAACACAGCAAAACACTAGGTGGATATATTTGGATATAGCAGCGTTTCAGGGCTTCAAAGTTTCCCTCCTCTTACCACACGCTTGCGAGGATATCGCCAGCCTGAGAGTCTGTCTCGACCGAAAAAAAAAAAAAAAAAAATAGTAATTGCAAGTTTGAGTTTCCCCTGAATTGTAAGCAACGCTTGTTTTATCAAGGCCCAATCAGTGACAACAAGAAGATCTTTAAGATCCTATAACCGCGCTTTCAAAATTTAACTGTTTTCTTAGCTCTACAGTCGCAATGCAGGGCAGATTCCAAAGCAGTCTTTGATGATTCATTGATTACTGTAGACACATCACTTGATCAGCACAAACTGTATCATTGCACCACCAGTCGTAGTCGTTGTGAAATCTCCGATGACCTAATCGTCTTAATCTGGAATTTTCATCGGGATATGTATGGGCATGAAGACACAAACACTATTAACAACGGCTTTCTTTCTTAAAAGTCACGATTAAATTTAATTGTTTTTTACCTTGAGTAAAGGGCTAGTAAAGAAGTCACACGAGTCACATAATTCAAGAATTGCGTTATCCACGGCTATCTTTAGTACGGTGGTTATTTCCCTACCAATGACGTAATCCTTGCACGTTCTGACAAGTTCTTTGCTTGGTTTGCAAATATTTAATTTTCCTTCCAATCTATGAACTCGCTGCCATAAAACAGCCAAAGAATTTACTTCATTTGCTTAAAAGTACAAGAAATACTCGCAAACTTGCAAATAAATTAATGACAGTCGCTTCTGGCGAAATAAACTTGCAAAGTAAACACGATCTTATTTGTCACGTAGCGAAAGTGAAAGCTGCAACGTCAGCGCATTCCATGGCTGACGTAATACCTTTTTTCAGCGTATTTATTATTCCCTTTGAATCCAACGCTTGGATAAAACCAAAAGAAAATATATTTTACCCACAACAAAGAAAACAATATCCGTAAAATTGTCCGTGTATTAATGTTTTAACAGCTTCTGGCGAAAAACCATCACACGTTGCGTGACTCAGAATTTGGTCGAGAGGGAGCCTTGGTCTGGTCACCGACAAAAAAAAAAACAAGAAGATCTGTTAGATCTTATAACCGCGCTTTTAAAATTTAACTGTTTTCTTAGTACTACAGTCGCAACGCAGTGCATATTCCAAAGCAATCTTTGATGATTCATTGATTACTGTAGACATCACAGCACTTAATCAACACAAACTCTATTATCGCACCATCAGTCGTAGCCGTTGTGACATCTCCGATGACGTAATAGTCTTAATCTGGAACTTTCTTCGGGATATGTATGGTCATGAAGATACGAACACTATTACAAACCGCTTTCTTTCTTTAAAGTCACGATTAAATTTAATTGTTTTTTTCCCTTGAGTTAAGGGTTAGCAAAGAAGTCACACGAGTCACATAATTCAAGAATTGCGTTATCTACGGCTATCTTTACTACGGTGGTTATTTCCCTATCAATGACGTAATCTTTGCACGTTCTGACAAGTTCTTTGCTTGGCTTGCAAATATTCAATTTTCCTTCCGATCCGATCACACCAGCCACATAATTCAAGAATTGCGTTATCCACGGCTATCTTTAGTACGGTGGTTATTTCCCTACCAATGACGTAATCCTTGCACGTTCTGAAACGTTCTTTGCTTGGCTTGCAAATATTTAATTTTCCTTCTGATCACCGAACTCGCTGCGATGAAACAGTGAAAGAATTTACTTCATTTGCCTAAAACCACAAGAAATACTCGCAAACTTGCAAATAAATCGATGAACGTCGCTTCTGCCGAAATAAACTTGCAAAGTAAACACGATCTTATTTGTCACGTAGCAAAAGTCAAAGCTGCAACGTCAGCGCATTCCATGGCTGACGTAATACCTCTTTTTAGCGTATTTATTATTCCCTTTGAATCCAACGCTTCGATAAAACCAAAAGAAAATATATTTTACCCACAACAAAGGAAACAAAGGGAATAATAAATACGCTAAAAAGAGGTATTACGTCAGCCATGGAATGCGCTGACGTTGCAGCTTTGACTTTTGCTACGTGACTCGGAATTTGGCCGAGCGGAGGTCTGCGTCTGGTCACCGACAAAAAAAAAAAACAAGAAGATCTGTTAGATCTTATAACCGCGCTTTTAAAATTTAACTGTTTTCTTAGCACTACAGTCGCAACGCAGTGCACGTTCCAAAGCAATCCTTGATGATTCATTGATTACTGTAGACATCACAGCACTTGATCAACGCAAACTGTATTATTGCACCATCGGTCCTAACCGGTGTGAATTCTCCGATGACGTAATAGTCTTAATCTGGAACTTTCTTCGGGATATGTATGGGCATGAAGATACGAACACTATTAACAACAGCTTTCTTTCTTAAAAGTCACGATTAAATTAAATTGTTTTTTCCCTTGAGTAAAGGGCTAGCAAAGAAGTCACACAAGTCACATAATTGAAGAATTGCGTTATCCACGGCTATCTTTAGTACGGTGGTTATTTCTCTACCAATGACATAATCCTTGCACGTTCTGACAAGTTCTTTGCTTGCCTTGCAAATATTTAATTTTCCTTCCGATCTATGAACTCGCTGCGATGAAACAGTCAAAGAATTTACTTCATTTGCCTAAAACCACAAGAAATACTCACAAAATTACAAATAAATTAATGACTGTCGCTTCTGCCGAAATAAACTTGCAAAGTAAACACGATCTCATTTGTCACGTAGCGAAAGTGAAAGCTGCAACGTCAGCGCATTCCATGGCTGACGTAATACCTTTTTTCAACGTATTTATTATTCCCTTTAAATCCAACGCTTTGATAAAACGAAGAGAAAATATATTTTACCCACAAAAAAGAAAACAATATCCGTAAAATTGTCTGTGTATTTATGTTTTAACAGCTTCTGGCGGAAAAACATCACACGTTGCGTGACTCAAAGTTTGGCCGAGCGGAGGTCTGCGTCTGGTCACCGACAAAAAAAAACAAGATCTGTTAGATCTTATAACCGCGCTTTTAAAATTTAACTGTTTTCTTAGCACTACAGTCGCAACGCAGTGTACATTCCAAAGCAATCCTTGATGATTCATTGATTATTGTAGACACCACATTACTTGATCAACACAAACTGTATTATTGCACCATCAGTCGTAACCGGTGTGAAATCTCCGATGACGTAATAGTCTTAATCTGGAACTTTCTTCGGGATATGTATGGGCATGACGATACGAACACTATTAACAACAGCTTTCTTTCTTAAAAATCACGATTAAATTAAATTGTTTTTTCCCTTGAGTAAAGGGCTAGCAAAGAAGTCACACAAGTCACATAATTCAAGAATTGCGTTATCCACGGCTATCTTTAGTACGGTGGTTATTTCCCTACCAATGACGTAATCCTTGCACGTTCTGACAAGTTCGTTGCTTGGCTTGCAAATATTTAATTTTCCTTCCGATCTATGAACTCGCTGCGATGAAACAGTCAAAGGATTTACTTCATTTGCGTAAAACCACAAGAAATACTCACAAAATTACAAATAAATTAATGACCGTCGCTTCTGCCGAAATAAACTTGCAAAGTAAACACGATCGTACGAGCGAAAGTGAAAGCTGCAACTCAGCGCATTCCATGGCTGACGTAATACCTTTTTTCAACGTATTTATTATTCCCTTTAAATCCAACGCTTTGATAAAACGAAAAGAAAATATATTTTACCCACAAAAAAGAAAACAATATCCGTAAAATTGTCCGTGTATTTATGTTTTAACAGCTTCTGGCGGAAATACATCACACGTTGCGTGACTCAAAGTTTGGCCGAGCGGAGGTCTGCGTCTGGTCACCGACAAAAAAAAAATAATAAACCACGGGTAAACCTAGAACCGCGCTCGGCCCATGGCCGCGCGGTTAATAATAATAAACCACGGGTAAACCATGAACCGCGCTCAGCCCATGGCCGCGCGGTTAATAAACCACGGGTAAACCTAGAACCGCGCTCGGCCCATGGCCGCGCGGTTAAAAAAGTTTATGTCTGTAGACGCTGCTCAGTTTTGTTCGTGAAAAATCCAATAAATTGTCGGTTGTTGATGAATAAGAGCGCCCGCCGATGCGTGTTTTGTACAGACAGTAAAACATGACAAATTGGACTCCCGCACTTTCGTGTGAAAACGTAGATCGAACTCATATAATATCAGTCTAGTTTTTAAATATGTTTAAGGTTGATAAATGTTTGAGAACAAATTAAAAGCTTAGCTGAAAATATGTGAATACAGCGGAAATAATCAGCAAAGTTACGATGACGATTTCTTTAATCAACTCGAATAACGATTTCGATTTCGTTGGTCGCGTTATCAAAACTCCTTGCCTATGTTATTTTCGCAGTGTAAAATTTCAGCATGTTAAAGAACACACATGATGTTAGTAGCCTTTTGGCGTTGGTGAAAATTGTTCCAGCATCTCAGCACAAAAGAAAACGAAAGAAATCTTTGTCAAGATTTGTTGACAATTGAAAACACCGACTCGGATTTGAAAGTGCTCGCGCTGCACTATGCAAATGAGCTACTTAATGTACGCGTCAGACTTTCCTTTCAAAAACTTTTTCAAACTCGCCAAACAAACAGAAACAATAAGAAATTATCAGGGTTTGTTTATGACTAAGCATTGTTTGGAAAATTCACAAATTATCTTGATACCAGTGTAAAGTTTTCTTACATAACTTTTCTTTACAGAACAAACGCAAAATCTTACTCGTACAAGTAGCGCGAGCAGATATTCATTCATAGCGCAAAATTCTTGTTTTCGACCCTGAAAACTCACCTTTTCCATTAGCTCAGAGCGTAAAACTACATATAAGAACCCCGGTTCTTATTTCCTGCCTTATTCCCTGCCATCTGCAAGAGAATCTCGCAACTCTCATCATTTGATCATGCAACGTGACAACATCCACGCGAGAGCCCCCGACATGTGCGTGGATCCGTGCGGATATATGACGTCAGGATGGCGCAATTTGTTTTAAAAATAGAAAAATTATCCCATATCATAGGTGCGCGTGGATCCCAAGACTTACGGTCTCCGTCCCCGATTATGGCTCCTGGTTCTTGGGCATAAATATGTTTTGGGCCCTTCTCAGAGCTCCTTTTAGCCCGAACCGCTAGGTTCGGGCTAAAAGGAGCTCTGAGTCGGGCCCAAAACATATCTAGGCCTGCTAACATAAACTCTATGGTTTTATTTATGCCATATTAGAAAAATTTATTCCCCCTTACGTTCAAGCCGTCAACATATAATTCATCTGGTGTCTCACAATTCGATCGATAATTTCCTTGACCTATTTTCTAATCTCGAGAGTTGAGGAATTTGTTTTATCGATTAGAAAAGCGATGCAAAAGGCAATTTTAACAGAGAATGTATCACTATGAAGATGAAAGTGTGCCGTGGAAATGAATGTACAACAATTTACTCTACCGAAAACAAATAACTGAGTATTTCGTTAAGTTAAAGACAGAATCACAATCCCTTAACTGACTTTGTTAGCACATAGAATAGTTCCCAAAGCTAAATTATCAAAGTGAGGTGTGAAATAGATCATTTTCGACTGGGTGGCTTGTTGCACCATTTCAGACCACGTGATGATATTCTTGAGAATTCCAGATTTCAAATTTTCAAATAATCGTGTGCATATGAATAATATTTAATTTTTAGAGGGATGAAAGAACAATTCTCTGGAGAATATCACGTGGTCTGTAATGGGAAAACAAACCGCCCAATCGAAAAAGGTCCATTGGTTCAAAAAAAAAAAAAAAGATTTTGAAAAGCTAATTCTGTAGAAACAAACAATTTGCAAGATAACCTTTATGTCGGGAGAGAGAAAACAAGGACTGTTCATCTCTATATGAATTGGAAGTTGTCAAGAGAAGACTAGTGGAAGATCTGCTGTATCTTTCCTAAAAGGACAAGATAACGTTTAAAGTAGGTGCATGACATCTCATTGAAGCAGCAGATACAATGGTTAACAAAGAGTTTACTCGTTTACTCGGAACTAAAATCTTCACCGAAAACAATCGATATACGTTTGGAGAGATCCGCTGTTCAAAGTACCTTACATAACGCGCCATAATTTAGAAACGAAACAACGAGCGGTGAAGATATAAATTTTACTGCAAATTCTTTACATTTTGCTTCGTTGCGTAAAATATGGAGAAAGTTTAAATTATCTGATTTAATAATAAAATGTAAGAAATGACTGGTACTTGTGGGTTCTTCATAGAGAAGACACGGTTTCTGATTCAGAACTTAAAACCCGTTAGTAACTTGATAGTCGGCATTGATATCTTCTCCAAAATCTATCGGCCAAAATGTATTTGAAAAATGTTCACTTTTTTGTCAATCGGTTATAACGTCGCTCCATATCGCACTGTAATTGGTGATAACACAAATCTAAATATGATTTTGATTTCCGCCAAAAATTATTTTAAAGAACCAGAAGGCCAAATGCTTATCAATAATAAATTACGGTTTTGCTTGTGGCCTTATTTATCCAAACCCATTAGTAAGTTAATACACTGAAGATTAAAAGCCTAGCTGGAATTCTATACAAATTTTTAAAAATTATAACTTGTTCCTCTCACCGCGCTATATTTCAAAACTATTATTGATACCTTGAAGAGAAAAACATTTATATTACCTATGATTACTTTAACGTAGAATCATTTCAAATGAAGGTTAAATTTTGTCATCTAAAATTGAAGACGCAAATTCTTATATGAAGTTTGTTTGCTTGTTCAACCTGCCAACAGCTAAAGTAAATTGATACTCAATGGGGAAAACCTCTTACCAAAATCGAATCTTTTGTAAAAATTTCTTACCTCATCTTCTTTATTTCTAGTTTTTAATATCATTGGTAGAGTTCTTCGTAAATCGTCACTGAAAGAGTTCATGCTCAGTTCAGCGACGAGAAGAAGGGAAAATCTATTAGCTGTATAACGAATCAGTTTGGGCCCACAGCAATGCAGCTTTCTACACACACGCTTATAATTTGGCTCGTAACAACAATGATGCTTGACACAATGATCATTAATAACATCCCTAGTTTTTAATATCATAGGAAGAGTTCCTCATAATACGCCAGGAAAATAATTCACGTTGCAGCAACGGGAAAAGGACAAAATCTATTAGCTCTATAACGACGTTCTCTAAACTGAATCAGTTTGGACCCACAACAATTTAGCTTTTTACACACAAGCTCTTTTGGCTCGTAACAACAATGATGCTTGACACGATGATCATTAATAAGTTGATACTCGACACTTATTTCTTGCGAAACACAATATCTATTTGTAGAAGCGCTATATTAATTTCAGATTAATAGAGAACTTCTTCTTTTCACTGAGCCTTACGTTCAAGCCATCTCCATATGATTGGTTTGGTATCTTACAATTTGATCGATAATTTTCTGGAACTATTTTTTGACCACAAAAATTGACGAATTGAGTAGTTCGTTAATGTGGTCTACGCTACAAATAATTTCTTCACGTTTTTTAATTAATAACTGGTATGGCTGGGTAACACATCGATTAGAAGAACGATGCTAAGGTCAGTTTTAACCTAGAGTGTATGAACAATAAAAAAATAGAAATAAAAAATAAATGGAAATGAAGGTATAAAAATTGGTCGCAGACTGAAAACATTAACTAAGTATTTGGTTGTTAAGTTAAAGACGTAATCAAAATCCTTTAACTGACTTGCTTAGCTCATGGAATAATTTCCAAAGCTAACTTAACAAATAACTATTAAAATACGACTTAAATTAAAAAAAAATGTTTTGAAAAGCTAATTTTGTGGAGACAAATTATTTGCAAGATCAAGATTACCTGTGTGCTGAGGGAGACAAAACAAGGATTGCTGATCTCTATATGAATTGGAGGTCGTCAAGAGAAGACTAGTGAATGATCTCTTGTATCTTTCCTTAGAAAACAAGTTAACGTGTCAAGTGGGTGCATGACGTCATTGCAGTAACATGAACTAATGATCTCATTGAAGCAGCAGATACAATGGTTAACTGGTGAAAACTTCAACCTTACACAACGCCATAATTTTAAAACGAAATAACGAGCGGCGAAGATATAAACTGCACTGTAAATTCCTTACAATTGGTTTTGCTAAGTAAAGTTTAGAGAACTTTTGAACTATCTGATTTAAAATGCAAGAAATAACTGGTACTTGTATGTTCTCTATGGAGAGGGCACGGTTTACTGATTCAGAACTTAATCTCGTTAGTAACATTAATATCTTCTACAAAGTCGATCGGCAAACTATATTTGAAGGATCTTCACTTTTTTGTCAATCGGTTATATCGTAATTTCGTTTCTCGCTCCATATCGCGCTGTAATTGGTAATCGCTCGAATCTAAATATGATTTTGATTTTCGCCAAAATTGATGTTAAAGAAACAGAACGCCAAATGCTTATTAATAAGAAATTATGGTTTTGCTTGTGGCCTTATTTATCTAAACCCATTAGTAAGTTAACGCACTGAAGACTGAAAGCCTCGCCCGAATTCAACTGAAATTCCTTTAAAATTATAACTTGTTTCTGTCACCACGGATATTTCAAAATACTATTTATACTTTGAAGAGCATAACAGTTTTATTACCCATAAATACTTAAATGTAGAATCATTTTAAAGTAAGGTTAAATTTTGTCATCTAAAATAAGACACCAAGTCTTATATTTTGTTTGCTTGTGCAACCTGCCAACAGCGAAAGTAAGTTGGTAATCGAGAGTGAAAAGCTCTTTTACGAATCGAATATTTTGAAAACATTTCTTTCGCTTTGTTCTGTATTCCTAGTTTGCAAAATCATAGGAACAGTTCCTCACAACTCGCCAGAGAGAAAAGAGAGTTCATGTGACAGCAATGGGAAAAGGACAAATTCTTTTAGCCCTATCTCTAAACTGAATCAGTTTGAACCCACAACAATGTAGCTTTTAACACACAAGCTCTTTTGGCTCTTAACAACAATGATGCTTGACACGATGATCATTAATAAGTTGATACTCGACACTAATTTCTTGCGAAACACAATATCTATTTGTAGAAGCGCTATATTAATATCAGATTAATAGAGAACTTCTTCTTTTCACTGAGCCTTACGTTCAAGCCATCTCCATATGATTGGTTTGGTTGAAAACATTTCTTTCGCTATGTTCTTTATTCCTAGTTTCTAATATCATAGGAATAGTGCCTCGCAATACGCCATGAAAAGAGAGTTTATGTGGCAGCAACGGGAAAAGGACAATTTCTATTAGCTGTATAACGAAGTTCTCTAAACTGAATCTGTTTGGGCCCACAACAATGAACAAGTTGATACTTAATACTAAGTACTTGCGAAACACAATGTCTATTTTGTAGAAGCACTATATTAATATCAGAATAGAGAAATTCACTGACCCTTACTTTCAAGCCATCACCATATGATTCATTTGGTATCTTATAATTTGATCGATAATTTCCTTGAACTATTTTTTGACCGCAAAAGTTGACGAATTCAGTAGTTTTAACCTCACTGACCCTTACTTTCAAGCCATCACCATATGATTCATTTGGTATCTTATAATTTGGTCGATAATTTCCTTGAACTATTTTTTGACCGCAAAAGTTGACGAATTCAGTAGTTCGTTATTGTGGTCTACGCTGCAAATAGTTTCTTTACTTTTTTTAATAACCCGAAAGGCCAGGATCGTAGCTCATGGATTAGAAAAGCGATGCAAAAGGCAATTTTAACGTAGAATGTATGAAGAATGAAAAATAAATGAAAATAAATGAACAAAACATTGGCTCTACTAAAAACTTTAACTGAGTATTTGATCGTGAAGTTAAAGATAGAATCACAATCTTTTAAGCTAGTTGTGGACACAAAACATTGATAAGATGAATGTTACCTGTGTGCTGAAGGAGACAAAACGAGGATTCCTAATCGCTATATATGTGAATTGGAGGTCGCCAAGACTAGTGGACAATCTGTTGTATCTTTCCATATAAGACAAGTTAACGTGTCAAGTGGGTGCATGACGTCATCGTAGTACCATGAACTAATGATCTCGCTGAAGCAGCAGATACAATGGTTAACAAATAGTTTACTCGTTAGCAACTTCGTAAGTTGATATTCAGAACTAAAATCGTCACCGAAAACAGACGATATACGTTTGGAGAGATCCGCTGTTCAAAGTGTCAACTGGTGAAAACTTCAACCTTACACAACGCCATAATTTTAAAACGAAATAACGCCGGAGCGCCGAAGATTTAAACTGCACTGTAAATTCCTTATAATTGGTTTTGTTAAGTAAAATTTAGAGAAATTTTGAATTGTCTGATTTAAAATGCAAGAAATAACTGGTACTTATGGGTTTTTTATAGAGAAGGCACGGTTTACTGATTCAACACTAAAATCCCATTAGTAACTTGATAGTTGGCGTTAATATCTTCTCCAAAGTCGAGCGCCAAAATATGTTTTAAGAATCGCCTTATTTCTGTCAATCGCTTTTAACATAATTATGCATTCCTCGCACCACGACGGACTGAAATTGGCAATCTAGTGTAAATGATAGCACGGGTAGCACAAATCTAAATCTAATTTTGATTTTCTGTAAAATAATTTTAAAGAAACAAAAGGCTAAAACTGGCTATTAATAAGAAATCGCATTTTTGCTTATAGCCGTAGTTATCTCAACCCATTAGTAAGTTAGTTCACCGAAGACTGAATGTCTTGCCTAAAATCGAATCAATAGAAATTCTTTGGAAATTGAAGCATGCTCCTCTCACTGCGACATATTTAAAACTTAGATCCGTAGCCCCCATTGCGCCTATTGGGCGGAGCCGAATGGGCTATTGACCCGTGGCCCTTGAGGGCGAAGGGTCTAATTGTTTTAGTATCACCTAACTAGTTGGACAGAAAAGGCAATAATAAAGTTAACAAATGCAAGTTGAAGAAATATTTATTTGGGAATAAAACGAAAAAAAAGCGTCACGCTCGGTTGCTCCAATTTCGTTACTGGAGGACTATTACTAATAGTCCTCTAGTAGCGTAGTCAATTAAAATGCAGGATTTGCATTAGTCCACTAGTTTGGTGATATTAATTCAAAATATTATTGATACTATAAAGAGCACATAACCGTTACATAAGCTTGAAGCGAGGTTAGAAAGTTCAATAATTGTGTTAATGTAGAATCGTTTCAAAGAAGGTTAAATTTTGCCAACTGAAATTGAAAGCGCAAAGATGATAAAACGCCTAGTAGCTGAACCCGATAGCAGCAAACGGTATGGTTATAGACGAGGATGAAAAGCTTTCCCTAAAAAAATCTCTTTGAAGCACGTGTTTCTATGTTCTTTATTTCTTGTTTTCATTATGTACAATAAAATTTCCTCGCAACACGCCACCAGATGTGTGCTCATGCTGTGGCGTCCAACATTGCATAGAAACTTTTATAAGCTTTACAACATGATAGCTTAATAATAATTTTACATTTTGAATTTCTTTAAAACCAGCTTGGATTCAGGACAATGCAGTCTTCTACGTAGACGCTCTTTTAGCTCGTAACAACAATGATCCTTGACACAAAGAACATTATATTAAGATGTTGATTCTCGACACTAAATAGTTACCAAAAAGAATACGTTTTGTAGAAGAACTGTAACATATGGATTTAGCCAAGCTTAAAAGCGGAGTGTTTGACTCGAAATTATGTTTATGCTGCCAGCGTATAAATAGCTTGGCCTCTTTAAATTCGATCGATACTTTGGTTGGCCTATTTTCTGAGCACAGACCTCCATCAATACGTTCAATGCCGATGGAACGGTGGGCGGTTCATCAACTCTAAATGCCACGCCAGTAGCTCTACTGTTTTGAGGAGTCGGATTCTGACCTAAAATAACCACTTTGACATCGACCGGATTGACAATTTCCAAAGCCTTGAATATGTCTTGCATTGGCGGTTCGATATGAACAGTTTGGGCGTCTAATGGCCGTACCCACAGTCTATCATCGTCCTCTCTGCTATTGAACAATCTACAAAGGAATACGTCAGTAGCTTTACAATTTTCCTCTGGTCTATGTGGTGAAAGAAAAGGCTAAAACTTGCAAGCATTAATTGTGATAGGTACAGACTTATGCGGGCGTTTCCAACACACAAGTACACAGCGGTAGATAAGTCACTTATTTTAGGTATTTTAGGCTTCATTTGTTCCGAACTAAGATTGACGGGGTTTTAGACCCTCATCAGCAACCTGTACACAGCATGCATCAAATCATATAAAAAGCGCGCGTCTTGTACGCATCAAGTAAATCGCCATGCCGTGTTGTTTTAAGAAGTAATCCTTCGATTTAATAACTTTGATCAGTGCGGGCTTGTGTCATGATTTTGTCTTCTTTTGTCATGAACGTAAATGCACCTAATTAACATTAGAACAACTTCGTTTTACACAACAAAAGGTCACCTCCAGCCTCGCTGCCATTCAAAGGCCAGCTCACTGAGCAGACAACTGTAAAATGGTCTATTAAGGGCCCATTAACCGATTTTTTCGAGCCGTTGCTAGGGAAAATTTATTTTCATGTAACCTCGTCATTTTTAGTTACTTCAGAGTTATTTCATGTGTTTTAACTTTTTCATGATCAGCAACACTAGGGATGACGTCATCAGGCCACGCCCATGGTCATGTGACTCATTCTGAAAAAAGCTCCCAGGCAAATTACTTTATCGGAATTTTTTTCATTGATTTAATATTTTAATTTAAATCCTCATTACGCTATGCATAGATTTTGTTTCATTTCTAAAAGGTCAGATTTTGAGAGAATTTCAAAATATTAAAAAGTTCGTAATTTTCTGAAAAAAGCATGATTTTGAAAAAGAAATGCATAGCTATGTTTCCAACGTTGACTTTAATCGAAATCCGTCAAAAAAGGCTGGATTTAAGGAAAAACCGTGTTTCCTTTAGCATTTAAAGAAACCGGAAGTGCGCCCTATATATATTGGAAGTTACCCTATCAGCGCGTGCGCAATTTACACTACCAGCTCACTTCGGTAAGATCAAACAAAGCCACACGGAGTAAGTTTTTCTCTTTCTATTGCTCTTGTTTTTCCGTCTTTCTCTTATTTTTTCTTTGCTTATACTTTTCTTACTTTGCATTTTGTGAAACACAAAGAAAAACATCTAAAATGTGAGCGAATTTGGAAGTTATTGAGTTATTTTTATTTTCTTCGCTCAGGCTGACGTAAGTAACCGGAAGTGAAATTTCACCTCCTTAGCAACGCGCGCGAGCGCGCGCATAAATCGGCTAATGGGCCCTTAAGCAGCGGTTTTTACGACTGCGGGAGTGCGGGACTGGGAGACTGCGGGACAGTGGGAGCAGAACTAGAACATGACAGCAGGACTGCGCGAGCAGCATTACAACACGACTGCGGGACTGCGGAACTGCAATCTGCCCTTCAAACCTACACACTGAACGTTCAATACCTGTATACGTTATCTCCTTTTGCTTTTGCGTTACCGATAAACATATCGTATTTAATGAAGGACACTTTTTACTCTTCAATTTGCTGAAAAAAGAAAGAAAAACAACGAGAGATGACAAGTGCAATAATTAACAAATTTGTCAATAATTCTTAACAAGAGGAAACAGAATGCAAGCATTCGCCCTAAAACTCATCAATTTTTTAAGTCATTTTCTTTCTAATTTCATTCCCTTACATTCCCGTTTTTCCAAATCAACTTCTCCAGCCAGTGCACACGTACTCTATGGGTACCTATTTCTATGCTTGTCACACAATATCTTTAACGAGTCATTGCTAGCGCAGCGTAGGTAGAATGAGTTAAAGCAGTTAGTTGGGGAAGAAATAATTCACTCGCTCGGTCGGTTAGTCACTCTATTCAGTCAGTCGATAGGCCGTAAACAATTTTTTTGTTGGTAGTTCCGCTGACCAGGGTATTTCGCGAGAGGGCCGACCATTGTGAACAGAATGGCTACCAAAGCGATAAACTGATCTTTCGCGTTTGGAGTCGAACAAGCGCTCCCAAATAAAGACTATTTGGTATGCAACAAAGGTAGTTGTTTAATTCAATCGCTCAATTACTTTGACAGCGGCTTTTAACCGAAATTTTGCCAAAAACACGTGCGAGGGTTTCACTCAAGAAGTGCTTTTCTTCCGTGAAAAATTATTTCAAATTTCCATATCGTCTCATTTGTTTTATGTAATTACTTTACTCATTGCTTGAACATTTTTCCTTCATAAACGCAAATTATCCCTTAGTAGCTCGGAGAAAAACAAACCAAAACAAAACAAAACAAAAAGCTGGCCACACTATGATTCGAACGGCCGACCCTTCATTCTGACTTCCGATTCCCAGACTGAATACCACAGGTTACCCAAGCTCCTTTTGGAACCGTCAACATGTCATTGCGTAACAGCGTTATTATAAGAGTTTGTATGGGAATATAACGATCGTACAAAATAGTTCAAAATCAGGGAAAATATAATAACATCGACTTACCTGTCCTGTTGTTTGTATAACTTGTGTTTTTATGACGTTTGGAGGGGTTTCAGAGCGATTTCAGTGGGTTTCAGCATTTCTGTATTCTAGGGAGAGGAATACAGAGAAGCTAAAGCCCACTGAAATCCCACTGAAACCCCTCCAAACGCCATAAAAACACAAGTTATACAAACAGCAGGACAGTTAAGTCGATTTTGTTATTTTTCCCCCCTTAAGGTCTAGATAACAGCAGACATGTAAAGATTTTAAGGAAAACGACCACTTTTTAAGTTTAAAAGACATGTTTCGACAGAACTTCTGTCATCTTCAGTTGAATGAATGATTGCAAAGCAAGTTGAATAATAAGTAGGCAAAAATGCTAATTAAGACAAATAGTAACAACAGAACGTGAAAAGGTGTAAATTAAAAGGATAATTTTAGATTTACATGGTGTAATTGCTGATTGAGGCAAGGTAGTTCTTTTTGAATATGGATAGCCTCCTTTATCTTGAGTTGAAAGCTGGTAGTGACGTGATCTAAAATATGAAAGCAGTCTATTGAACACAATGAGCGACAACGTTCAGAATTCTGAAGATGTTTGAAGATGTGAGAGGCCCTATCAACGGCTAAGTGCTCACGTACGCGTGTGGAAAAATGACGGGAGGTTTCGCCGACATAACAGGCATTACAGCCCGCACATGTAAACTTATAAACCACACGTGAACGAAGCCCGCCGGGGATAGGGTCTTTCACACCAAAAAGGTTACCTATCTTAAAGGAAGAAAAAACTAATTTGATGTCTAAATCATTACAATAGCGCTTGATTAAGTGTCGAATCTTCTTCTGAGTGATGACAGAAAAATGGCCTATGTACGACAGCTTAAAGTAAAACGTGGGCGAGGTGGTAAGGGGGTAGCCCCGGGGACAATGATTGCTATGGGTCCCAGTGATGTAACGGTTAACCACTTTTTCAATTAAATGGGCAAGGAAAAGGTTCTTTTTGAGAATTTCAGTAAGCTTGGTTATATCCTCGTGTAACCCCAACCAAGTGTCGTTGATCTTGTAGGCCCTGTCAACAAGAGTCCTAATGAGACCTACTTTGTATGAGTACGAGGTGAAGCTAAAATAATTAGTTAATAACCCAGTAAAGGTTTTCTTACCGTAAACCCTAGTTAGGAAGGAATTAGTGTCACTATTATCAATAAGAACATCTAGAAAGGGTAATTTGCGATTAAGTTCTTTTTCCATAGTAAACCTTATGTTGGGGTGCCTAGAGTTAGTGTAGTCAAAAAATATAACAGCATCGTGCTCCGAGTGAAATAAACAAAAAGTGTCGTCAACATACCTACGATAAAATAAAATTTTAGAGCATTGAAAATTTTCCAACCATAGTTTTTCATGATGTCCCATAAAAAGATTGCCTAATACGGGAGCAAGGGGAGACCCCATGGCCACACCGTCAATTTGGTCATAGAAAGAACCGTTAAATAAGAAATGGGTCTGGACGGTGGCTACAGTGAAAAGGCTTCTAAGTTCAGGTTTACTTAACTTAAGGTCAGGATTTCCCTCGGAAATGTAATTGACCGCCAGGTCAATACATTCCTCAAGAGGTATGTTAGTAAAGAGACTTTCCACATCGAAGGAAACCAAACATAGATAAAGATTGAATGTCCTGTACAAAAGTAAAAGTGTCTGTAGCACAGTGTTCAGTTGGGATGTGCGGCGCCAAAAGATTGCATAGATATTTGGCCAGGTTATAATTGTAGGTTCCAATAGAAGACACGATGCGGCGAAATGGCGGAGTTGAGTTAGGTCCAAAATCCTTCTGCATTTTGGGGAGGCCATAAATTCTTGCTGGTTGAGAGCCTTTGGGATAGATGTTTTCGTACACTTCGTTGGCAAGGTGACTATCTTTCTTCAACTTTCGGAGAAGTCGCTGCAGTCTACCTTCTCTCAGTAAAGTTGGATCTTCCTTGATGGGCCGGAATTTGGAAGTGTCATTGATGATTTTAAGGATACCTTGGTCGTAATCTGTTCGGTCCAAGACGACCACACCATTCCCTTTGTCTGGTTTTAAAATGACAAAGTTTTTGTTCTTCTTTAGCTCCTTAAGAACTCTGAGTTTCTTGAGGTCAGCAGTCGTTGGACGGTATGAAGAGACATAAGAATGGGCTAAATGAGAAAGGTCTGCAACAAGTTTTCCTGCTTGCTTGGTGTCCCTCAAGTTCTTTGCCATGGTGTGATTGATAAGCTCAAAGCATGTGAAGACATCTGACTCGGACGGATGGAATGTGTTGATCCAAATTTGAGAATGTCGAGTTGTTCTGACGTGAGACTACGAGAGGAAATGTTAGTGACAGTCTCATTAGAGCTAAAAGGAAGAGAAGTGTTACGTGTGAGATTTTTGAGTTTCTGAACCAGGGCGGAAAAAATTTTGTACGATCGTTATATTCACATACAAACTCTTATAATAACGCTGTTACCCAATGTCATGTTGACGGTTCCAAAAGGAGCTTGGGCTACCTGTGCAAATACAGCTATTATTTTATTCTCGCGCGCTCATTGGCGAATTTTCATTGTCAATAAGCGGACAGACACATGAATTTATAATTAATGCGATGCGTGAACGAGCGAGAGCGGACAATGGACCATTTTACAGCTGTCTGCTCGGGCACCTGGCCTTTGAATGACAGCGAGGCTGGAGCTGACCTTGCTTTGATACAGACCTCTCTGCTTTTGTCATGTAAATGCACCTAATTAACATTAGAACAACTTCGTTTGACACAACAAAAGCGGAGAGGCCTGTATCAAAGCAAGGTCACCTCCAGCGTCGCTGTCATTCAAAGGCCAGGTCTCTGAGCAGACAACTGTAAAATGGTCTATTAATTTGCTATCGTAAAAAACAAATTGACCTCAGTCATCAAATTCGTCATAACATTGTCAAAGTACTCTGCGGATCCACTCGACTATCGCCTCGTGGATCCACAGCTACCGGTACTTTGACAATGTTTGACGAAATTCATAACAGGACAGACGCGTGAAAAACTGACGTCAATTTGTAAAAATTCATTACAGTTTGGTTGAAATCGCCGATTGACTGATTGATGATTACTGCGGGCTTATATGATTCGCACAGCGAGGTTCTACGAATTCAAAGGGTTGTTGTTTTCTGCTGGAAGTCACTCAATATGCTCACCAAATGACTTGTTTTACTGGCCATGGCCTCTATTCATGGATATTTTGGATGTTGGACGGGTTTTTCATTCTTACGTATACTCACTACTGAGGTCATAAGATCGCTGGGCGCGTCTACTACTGCTCGTAAAAGTCGTCTGACTACAATGCACCTATCAATACTGGGTCTGCCCCCACCGCCTCCCCGCCCCCCACCCTGGGGAATTTGACATTTTCAAGGAAACCAGAGTCAACTTCCCCACCCTCGCCCCTAGGGTAACTTATTCCTCTCAGAGACAGACCTCAATAATTGATGAGGCTTTTTAAATAGCTTTCAAATAGTGTCTATGGCAGCACATAAACCACAGTTCCAGAAGGTGACATCATCTGCGGCGCAGTGATGGTGGCCAAGATTCTAATATACAAGCTGGGTGGCACTGTACCACATGGAGTATGTGTCACACTGGATCTAAAGAATCTGCTCTTGGTCACCATCTAGATCTTCTCTTTTGAGCGTCCCCAATAGGTTTGGCGAGATGCGAGAATTGGCTTTTTTTTCGCCGTGATATTCGGGATTTAAGCTAAACACAGGGGCGGGAAGCGGGAATTACAATTACGAGTGGGAGCGGGAATTCGTGTTTTTATGGGGTTGGGATGCGGGATTCGCAAGTGGAACAGAACGGGATACGGTATTTAAATTCTTGCATGACCTCGTAAATTGATCAGCGCAAAAACCGCAAGCTGATAGAAACGAACTTTTTGTGCATATAAATGTAGCAGGTTTCAAAAAATGAATAGCAACGGCTGTGTAGTGGAGGCGCGGTGGCCTCATGGTTAATGCGCTCGTCCCCCGATCGAGCGGTCCGGGTTCGAGCCCAGGGGCCCGTTTCTCGAAAGTCGAGGAAACTTTTCGGGCCCGGAAAGCCATATCAAAATCTCGAACCTTACGATTTCAGAGCTGTTTTATTCACATATTCTTAATGTGAACAGAGGTTCCCTTCATACAAGAAGTTTCAGGCGTATATACTTCTCCGTTTTTAGATACAGATGAACTATAAAAATGGCTTTACGGGCCCGAAAGTTTCCGGGGCCTTCGAGAAACGGGCCCCCTGGCCAGGGATGCTGTGTTGTGTTCTTGGGCAAGACACTTAATTCTCACAGTGCCTCTCTCCGCCCAGGAGTATAAATGGGTACCGGCGAATTGTTGGGGAAACCTAACAAATTGCGGGGGAGTGAGTCACCTGCGATGGACTGGCATCCCCTCCAGGGGGAGTAGTAGAAATACTCCTACAGTGTAACCGCTTCATGCTACAGAAACCGGGATAAGCTCCGGCAGCTATGAGGCAGAGGCTCCAAGGCTTAATTTTTTTTTAACAGCTCTGTACCCTGTCAGGTTCTGTCAAACGCATCCATTATCGCTTGATCACGTTAGTATTATGGGACTTATGAGGTCTTTGAGTCCTATTGTGATCGTTTGTGTTGGCCTCTGACATCAATGACATCTGTCCATTTCCGACGCTTGGGTCTGTAATCTTGACCACCCCCCTGCCCCTGATCCTTTCTAGGTCTTCTTAGTCTTTCGACCTTTACTAGAGCGTTTGGCCGGGCGCTTGGCTTGTTTTGGCCAGGATAATAAGAACTTTCGGCATGAATCAACGATGCACACTGCACCATAAACTGTGCATTCATTTGAGAGAGAGAGTAATGAATATCTATGTGGTAATGGTTGCAATCACTCTTAGGAATGGTGCCTTAAACAAAATGATACTCTACACTTTTACATGTAAATCTTTAACAACATTCAAACTTTGTGACTGTGCCGAAAATTTAAGAAACATTTCGGTGCGTCAATTGCTTAGTCACATGACTCAACATTCCTATGGCTACCATGTTTACAACGGGCGTTTCACCGACTGTAAGTATTTTTTAAAATGTAAATATCTGCTTTGGTGAGATTTCAGATTTAAGAGAATTTTTTCCAAAAATCCCAAGTTGTTTGAAATCAGTTTTGAAGCTATTCTGACATGTCTAAAAAAAACAAGATGGCAGAGTTTTTGAAATGAGATATCATTTAGGCACAATAAGGCATCACAACTGACATGTGACTATCACTAGAAGTAGTAGCCATGTTTCCCGGATGTTTCACACGCCATGCAAGTTTTATTACTGTTGAGTGAATGCTTTTGGAGATATATAAATGTAGCCCTGCTTTATGGTCATGAATAAATAAAAAACAAAACAAAACAAGGCTAAATGTTGAAATAAAGGGGTTTCATGAGGGTAGTTTTAACCATAGATGGTCATTGCAAGAAGAACTTGAAGTGAAATACAAATGTACATGTACTACCATCTGAAGCATCACAGATTAAGGTTTAACAAATAAAGAATTTCTAGATACAAAATAAAATCTCTGACACACAACTGTTCTTTTTATAGGAATTTTTAATTGTAAGCAGAGAAAGCCAAGCACATTTAGAATTTCTCAAATTGCTTCTTGTCCTTGCTGCCCTTTCCTTTGCTGACCTTGAGCACATTGAAACGTACTGTCTTACTGAGTGGACGACATTGACCCACTGTCACCACGTCACCAAGGCCAACATCCCTAACATGAAACAAAAGAGACAACTTAAAATGCAGCTCTGAAGATCAGAAGACCTTTGAAATTGTACATGTAACTGCTCTGGTTTTGACAGCTGAAAATGGTGAGATATTACAATGTTTTGCGCCCAAGTTCAAACTTCCACATGCAAAAATAAATTAACTGGTGATTGATTGGTGTCAAAAGTGAGACAAGTTTACAGTAGTTGCTCTACAGTTTAAAAATAATAATGGGGAGAAAGAAACATTGAAAGGATTCAAATTTGATCAAAGGGTCTACTGTCAAGGAACATCAAATGATGTTTGTTTTATTACAGATAATATAATTATATTTGACTAGGAGCCAGACGAGCTTCAAAGACAAACCAAGTCTTTTGTACCCCTGATAATAATATTTATAAGCACAGCAATCTACACAAATGTACAAATGATTATCATGTATTGCACTGTAAATTATACCAACCAAACACTTCACAAACCTGAAACAGGGAGAGAGATGGGCAGAAAGATTTTTATGCCGTTTTTCAAATCTGTTGTACTTCTTGATGTGATGCAGATAATCCCGTCTGATCACAATTGTACGCTTCATTTTCATGCTCGCAACAATGCCTGTCAGAATACGGCCACGGATGCTTACATTTCCTGTGAAGGGGCATTTCTTGTCTATGTATGTTCCCTCGATGGCCTGTAAAGATATAATCACATGTTGAGCATGTTGTGTGTACCTTTAAAAAGAGCATGTACCTTTAAAAAGAGCATCCATTTATATGGACAAAACTTTCTGCCCGAGAAATAGATGTAAAACAAAATGCCAGGTTTGACCTAGCCCATGAGAGGGCTCATGTCTGGGGAATACGAACTGAGTGATAAAGGCACGAGACAAGAAAGTGAGCATGTTCTGATCTCTGTAAATTTTTAATTCCACCCAGAAACTGTGGGAGAAATAAGCCAATTATATTTCATCAGAAGAATAAAGTTTGCCAGCTAAAATTTCTTGGGACAATTTTAATTCTTTTCCATAACAACAAGCAGATGCAAAGTCTGTTGTTGATGAAGTTTTGCTGAAGAAAAACTGTGAAAGTTCATGTGTAGCAAGGACATACATTTGACTCAAAGTGATCTTGCTTCGGCAACCTGCTCATCGATGATGCTGGTAAGCAAGCAAACGCCTAAGTGTTGTTTCGTTGCCCACTTGTCATCAGGTACTGTACATTTGTAATTAACTCTTGCCATATCCATTGGGCAATAAGACAAGTGCATCTCGATTTATAGAAGTACTTTCAACTGCTATTTACTGCACCCACTAGACTGGAAATAGACTCTTCCTCTGACTCCATATGTTGATGACTGTTGACATTGTGAGAACTGCTTGATAAATTAACGATTCTGTGGGGATCTAATCGCTCCTCATCAAACATCATAAATTGACAATTTTCTCGCCTTTCCTGCTTTTGGCAAATGGTATTTCACTTCACTCAGGCAAAGAAGAAATAAAAAATTTACAGAGATCAAGGCAGGCTCACTTTCTTGGCACCTCTTCAATAAACTTCACCCCGCCAAATAGCTTCACTGACCGACTCACTCTTCGCCACTTGTGTGTGTGACTCAAAGGTGAGCCTGCTCACAGCCTTGGTTTGACCTAAAATTAAGTACATTAACCCATTGACTTCTGGAGCTTTTTGCCAAAAAAAAAAAAAAAAAGAACAAAAAACATTTTTGGACATCTTATTAATTTTGGAGATTTTCAGCCTGGATATGAGCCAAATTAGTTCCAATCTACTCAAAAAGGCATTTGCAACTTGACAGCATACCTTTCGTTTCACTTGCATCGAGTTTCACTACATTTTTGCTCAGTCATGAAAGTGACCTACGTCTTTAAGCTTTTCGTTTTTTTAAATTTTTTTTTCGCCTTTCCTTTTTCTCCATTTCTTATCTTTTTGCTGCAGTGATTGACCTTCTACTGGGCTTGGTTCCAGTTCCAAAATTTCTGAGGAGACATCACCGAGACAGGTAATTTTTACCATGGAGTAGCTATGTGTAGTTGCAGGAAATTTTGCTCTGAGTTTTTCACTCCAACAATTTCTAAGCATTTTCATATATATTTCATACTCCACTGAGCCAATCACTCTGATCTGGGTTTCATTGGAAAGACCTTTTCCTCCTGCAGAACTTAGTATACAGTAGATGATGCCAGTTTTGGTCAAAACCGATGACATCAGAAGTGGAACAAAGTCCAACGCACGTCATGGTTGGTTATGGTCAGCACAGACATCACTGGGTTTAACTACACTGCATATACACTGTATAAACCTGTCATGTGTGGTCTATTAGCAAAAATTAAAGATTTACATCACCTCTTTAGGAGTCTTAAATCCCAGACCAACATTCCTCACATATCGTAGTTCCTTTTTGTCCTTCTTGACTTGTTGACCCAGGATACGTTTCTTGTTTTGAAAAATTGGTGCCTGCTTCTGGTAGGCTCTCTCTGTCTAAAAATGAAACAAGAGCATGTCGCAATTGTGCTTGAAATTTTGAGACAAGTTGATTATTGACATACAGTGCAGCTCAGATATAAGTGAACTACGCATACGCGTATCATACGAGCGTATTTTGCGTATACGCGTATGTCAATACGCGCACATGTACGCGTATATACGCGCATATATACGCGTATATACGCGCGTATATGTCTCTTTGTTATGCATTCCCACAAGTTTCTTTATGTGAAGCATTGTTAGTCAAACAAAGGACATTATGTTTCTTGAGAATGAAAATGGCTTCAAAGCGAAATTTGCATATTGTTAAAACGTCAGCCGGTCAATAAAAGCTATCATATTTCGATCACTTCGCAAATTCACCGACAAACTACCGTTTATCAACACTTGATCTTAAGCTACTAAAAATGGGAAGAAAATTGATACAGTCGCTTGAACTCCCTATTTTAACACGTGAACTTTATGTTCTTACAAGTAAAGATCTGTGTTTCGGCACGTGTCGGCAAGTCGTTTGCGAAATGTTTATTGTCTGAAGCGTTCCGAAGACATTGTCGAAAAAATGATATCTCCGGTTATATTTGACACAAACCGTTCATTCAAACGGTAAAATGCTCTTTCTTTAGCCAAACAATTGTTTATCAAAGTTTCTATGGGGCGCTGCTCACATTTAATTATATTTTTCTTCAAGCAAAAGTTCTGTGTTTAGCCATGCGTCGGCAAGTCGCTTGCGAAATGTTTATTGTTTGAAGCTTTCCGAAGACCTTGTCGAAAAAATGATATCTCCGGTTCTATTTGACACAAATCGTTCATTCAAACGGTAAAATGCTCTTTCTTTAGCCAAAGAAATGTTTATCAAAGTTTCTATGGCGCGCTGCTCACGTTTAGTTATTTTTTCCTCAAGTAACAGTTCTGTGTTTCGGCATGCGTCGGCAAGTCGCTTGCGAGATGTTTATTGTTTGAAGCGTTTCGACCTTGTCGAGAAAGTGATATCTCCAGTATCTGACACAAACCGTTCATTCAAATAGTAAATTACTCTTTTCCTGACAAAAGAATTGTTTATCGAAGATTCTATGGTGCGCCGCTCACATTTTGTTATTTTTAATTTTCTTCGAGGAAAAGTTGTGTGTTTCGGCACACGTTTCCAAGTCGCTTGCTTGGACCGTGTTCAGACTTTGTTTCGAGAAGATGTTATCTTTCGGTTGTGATGTTTGCTCCATGAAGATGGGATTGTTGAAGCGTGTATCCCCGGTTCTATTTGACACAAAAAAATTAGTAAATTTTTGATTTAACGACAAAATACTCTCTCTTTTAATCAATATTCAGTCACTTAATTTCCAGTCAAGTGCCCAATTGCAAAATGTTAGTTTCAGCTAACATTTTGCTTAGTCTGTAGACATACGCGCGTATACTGTGTACGCGTATTCAAAATAAAGAAAACTCTTTCTCGCTCTGTGGCAAGCTGTCAAGCCATTGAAAACAACAATGACCTGATAAGAAAAGAAGAAACAATAGGTTAGCTCATACATACTAATCAGGCATACGCGTATATGCTGTATACGCGTATGTGCGTATATGCATACGCGTATGTGCGTATATGCATACGCGTATGTGCGTATATGCATACGCGTATACGCGTATTGGGCTGACACGCATTACGCGTATATTTTGGTTCGGATATATCTGAGCTGCACTGTAGGAAGTAGGGGTCAAATTTATGAAAACGTTCTAGGGTAAGCTGTACCCTAATGTATACTTAGAAAAAGTAGGTTTTAATTTAGGAGAGTTATATCAATCCAGCTATGGGAATTCCTGTTTTATGGTCATTGCTCAATTGACTTCAATCGCTCCTGCCCGCATGATATGGAACAACCAAGTCATCCTGTTGGACAAGAGATTTTTACATGCCACTTGCCCAGGGACACAATTTGTCAAAACTATTTGTCGGACCCTGTGAGTCCCTGTTGGTAAATTTAATTTTAAGAAAAGATGAGCAATTGGCCATCATGACCACATTATAAAGCAAGCTCACATGGTCACCACAATTATATGATATACAGAAGTTTTTGCAATCAAATTAAAAAACACTTGTCTTGAACTTAGTGTTATGTCTAATGTCTTATGTTGTCTTATGTTGTTGTTGTTGTAAGAACATGTAAGTGTATTAACGCCATCTGTTCTATTTTTTTTTCTTGAAATGCTCGTGCAGGGAGTACAAGGCAAGACATTTTGTTGAGAAAGTATATACGGGATATGATCGGACTCTAAGAAAAAAAATAGACTGACTGAAAGCAGTCAGCTCTCAAAAAGGTCAAGCATGGAAATGCATTGTAAAGTTTGCAGTCCCATTTGGAATACAAAGAATTTAATTTATAAAAAAAAAATAAAAAAAAATTACAAACATTTCATTCCTTTTCCACTGATTTCAGCTATTTACCTCAAAACCTCGCCTCGCTGTTTACAGACATCAGCTTGGCGCTTCTCTGAAGGGAGGAAAATACCCGCCTCGGACATGTATTCAAGTGTACTTCTTTTATACAGCTTTATTTGTGAAGGTGAATCGAACTACAACGTAAACTACAGTCTCGAACAAAGAAAGTATTTGTCTTCGCCGACAACTAAAAACGATCTAGGCAGGCTGTGTGACTTTTATTGCGATACAACTCGATCGCACAAAAACTTCGCTAAGATTGTAATCACAGAACACACATGCCGAAACCTCTTCAGTCTTTGACCAAATGAAGCCCAGAAAGGTCTATTTATTCCGTAGTTTGTCACTTAAACTACTCTCTGCAGATCTATTCAGACTACGGGTACCTAAATATCACTCATTTGTAGTTCTAAAGCGTGATTAAAGCGAAAAGAAATTCTGCTTTGCTATATCCTAACCTGTTCAGCCATGGTTGCCACTAAAAGAGGAAGAACCACGTGGTCTCGTGAATTTTCCCGACATGCTGTGCTGTTTTTGTCGGACGGAGACGAGGCTCGAAGTTCAAGATGGCGGCAAAAATGAACTGAGTTTAGCTTCGAAAGATATATGAACAGTCTGTCACGTTTTAAGTTACCATTATTGCAGCATCTCTTGAACTGTGAGTCTTAGAAAGATATAAGCACGGTATTGATTATGTCCTAAGGTATCGCACGTGCACTTCCCTCTCTCCATCGCGCCAAACTAAAGCTAAGGGTACAAATTATGCACGGAATCGCGGAAACAATGTTTGATCAATGATGCGACAAGTTCCATTAGCTCGTGTGTGCAACAGCATTGGTCTTCCAGTCAGTCGTGGATGTCTTCCATATGCCTAGCAAAGCATATAAGTATTTGCGTTTTCAATGAATCGAAGTTACAATGTTAGAGCTTAACTTGAATATGTTTGGGTTGAACGAGTAAACGCAATTTAAGCTATATATTAATTAGTGTCTAGCTATATCTTAAGCTTATATACCTAAGTTTACTGTTTTGAAAGAAACATAGAGCATTTCGTTAATGCTTCTATCATTTCGATTAAGTTGACATCTCCAATTAATTAGTTAAGTTCAAACATGGCAACCCTGTGGCAATCTTGCCATCTTTGATACGATACCAAAGTGTCAAACAAAACGTGGCAACTTGCTTGAGCAAATTTGGTATAATGTGGAACATTTTGCTGCAAGTCATTGTGAAAGTGCACCTACAAAAACTGTCAGTCAGCTGTACATCTTTATTGTCGACCCAGTTTTACAGAGTTTTACCAATTTAATAATTTATTAATTACATGTTTGCATTTGGTTAATATGATATTGTCTCGTCTCGTTTTGTCCTCCAGTTCCTATTCCCACTAAAAACTGGACATGAAGCACTGCTCATCAGTTTCCTTGGAAAATGCTGGAGAACTGTGTTAAAATGTAGTATACTTACCTGTAGGTAAGAATGTACGCTCTATATGATGTGCACATACAAGCACAGGGTAAATATGGGAAGGGAGGGTGTGGCAGACAATAATTATTGCAAGAGGGTACAAGAGAAGTTCTGCCCAATCACCTGACACATGTACTTGTCTTCCTATCACTAACTTCTTGCAAATCTTCTTTTTCGACCCCATTCAATATCTCTTCTTTACTTGGGAGACTCTGTGGAGAAGAGAACTTGTGCAGAAGAAATTAGTATAGGTAATTGTATGAAGGTGAAGGATTTACATACATGTGCCAATGATATTTGAAAATTCTCTCAACTTTGGGTGAATGTATTTTGAAAGAATTTTCAAATATTGCAATGAGCTCACGCTTTGATATGATTACTCATTTATTATATGACTGAGAAAATTGCAAACGTGCTCGCATTAATTTGTACTGCAGTGCAAATTAAGAATTAACAATAAATTTGGGCTGCCCTCAACCGATCACAAGATTGCTGAGAAAACTGAACAAAACATTTAGGATAACCCTGTAATGACCTGCCACTTTATTCCTCAATACATGTCATATTTTTATAGATACTAGAGTTGCACGTCAGGTGAGGTATGCCTTTCTTTGTTTCTGTAGGTTATGAAGGAAGGAAAAGAAAACATTGAAGAGTTTTTGTGCAACAGATATAAAGAAAAGGGTAATCTATTAAGAGTAATGCATTTAATGTCTAACCTCTGACTAATGTTACATGCAATGTAGTTACAACTAGAATTACACGACTGTCATCAAGTAGCCCCAGAGCTCTTTTAAGGGGTTATTATGGCTTGGTATATAATTACAGTTGAACCTCTGCACAATCGCCACCATGGGGGACAGAAGAAAGGGGCCATTGTAGACAGGTGGCTGTTATGATTATTTAGGGGTTTAATATGACATTGTTTTTGGGGTATGCAATTTCTTAAATTTTATTTGCAAGAAATGGGTGATTCCAGGAAATGTCCATATCCAACCATGGACAGCTTCCACTGCACAGACAGCTTCTTATTTTAACCCCTTCTTGCATTCAGAAATTCCAAAACTGCAGCTCCATGCCTTCCAAATTCTGAAAGTACCATTAACCCCCCTCTCTTCTGGATTTCCATTGTTTACTTCAGCCCTCTGAAATTCCTTGTTTGACTCCCTGGGACTTACAGCGAAAGAGATTTTACACTTTTACATCTTCCCAGAAGTGTTTGCTAATAATTTTCAATCAAACAACTGTCCACAGGCAGGGTAGGAAAAAGTTTTTGAAATCCAGTTGCCCAGTTGGCCAGTAAATTTCAGTTTTCAGTTGCCCACACTAAAATCTTACTTGCCCAATAGGCAATTCAACTACACTTGTGCATCATTTGCAACTAGGTACTGTCTTATATCAAGTGTGCTTCCAGGATTTTAAATAATGCTTTCAACTCATGGTTTTATTCATCTTAGATGTCTTAAATTTTAAATTGTTTTTGATTGGAAAAAAACTTCCATTCTCACTTGCTGAGCAAAATTTACTTGCCCTGGGCAACAGGAGCTAGGTTTTTTCCTACCCTGACAGGGCTCAAAATTGGGACCAATACAATTACATGCATTCATGACGAAATGTTTGGCAATGAGAACTTTCTCCTCTTCAGCAACTAAATCAGTGAATAAATAAAAATTTTGATTTTTTTGTGACTTATTAAAGTACTATGGAAATATGAACATGTTTGCAAATCCTGCCTAATTTACTTAATCAACAATACATTATGAACTGTTACAGCAGTTTCCCTATGATTGTGTATTGCTGCCAGTGCATATTTTGCCTTGGTTTGCAAACGTTTCGGATGTGTGCTTGTTGGAAACGATTAATCTGACAAGAAATTCATCAACTTGAAAGGCTCCGGAGCTTGATGTACATGTCATGTTTTATCAGATTTCTTCTGTAAATGAACGTGAGCACATGCCTGACTTGATGCTTGTCAAGTTGTGTCGTGGTTTCCGTGGTCATCTGCACTGTCATCAGTTCTTGTGTGCTTTCACTGACTCTTGTCTGTCCCTTCTGGAACCCCCCCCCCCCCCCCCCCCATGCCTTGGGAATTCTTATCAGTGTAGTACCCATGCCTTTGGATTCTCAGTTCAAAGCATCCCCCTTGCCTTCAGAATTCCAAAAAGCTGTAAATGGTACAGGTATGGATATTTTCTTCAATCTCCCAATGCTTATTGTGACATTATAAAATAATACAAAAGGTGATCAAAACATAACAATAGACCAGAAACCAATCAGAAACATATCTGTCCAATACATTGAAGGGAGATATGGATCACATTTCATGAGCTTGTACAAGGAAAAAAATGGGGATATGTATTTAACAAATTGACAGTTTTCATGCGTCTGTCCTGTTATTTATCATGAATTTTGTCATAACATTGTCAAAGTAGGTGTGGATCCACAAGATAAGAGCTGGGTGGATCTGCAGACTACTTTCAGTGTTATGATGAAATTCATTGTCAATAACAAGACAGACGCATTAAAGACTGACATCAATTTGTTTTTTTACAATAACCAATTGTCCGCTCTTGTTTGTTGACATATTGCATAAATTATAAATTCATGTGTCTCTCTGCTTATTGACAATGAAAACTTCTGGAGCTATAATTGTAAAATCACTGTTTGTCAGTCAGTGATTTAAGTGCTACTACTGTATCATCAAATTTTTACCCCTTAAATTTTTATGTGCACATATCACAGAAGCAGTCCTCCAAAGATTGGGTAAGGCATTTACAGTTTGCAAATATCTGTATTAATTACTTCCTGAGATATTTCAGTTTGTCCTCCCTCAAAAAACTTGAATTATTAATAATAAGGATCACTTTTGAAAGGCCCAGTAAATTCAAAAGATTTAGTTACAAGAAAATGAGTACACCAGAAACATGGTATGTAATTCATATTCAGTCTTTATTGATGGCAGTGAGCATTATAACTGCACAGAAGTGTAACAGATACGAAATGTTTGAAGTTTAATTTGGAAACTATGAAATATTACGTACCATTTTGACAGCCTAGAAGTTTACAAGCCTCTGCCACCACTTAATAATTATAATAAATAATGTGATGACGTACAAAGAAATTTGTTTTATCCCGTTAAATATAGAGTTAAGACAGCTGCAGTTCATGGTCTTGATCTTCAAATGCTTGTGAAGACGGTAACGTGCCATCCAATACCAATAATTACATCTTGTGCTACTGCATCTATATGCAGTTTATGCTTAGTAAAATTGATTGCAAACCCTGCTGTCTTTATCAAGAAGGGGAAGAATACAAAACAGCAAGCGCAAACTTTAATATATTAAATGATATTATTTCAATTGTTAATTTGTGTCAACTGTTGATTCTCAACTGATTTTAAAACGGTTAAATTCTTTGTAGTTCCCTGTGTTTGAAGAATATCCTGCTCCCATCCTGCAACTGATTATATTGACCAGTATAACTTGTTTAACATTTGCATGCCTTTTTTTGCTGTGAAAGAATGGTAGAGAAATAATACTGTTTTGCAGCTGAGTTTTGAGCCTCAATGGTTTGAAAGTTATTGATAGACACAATTTTGAAACAGAAAAATTTGGGCTCATGCAAGTAGTCATTGCTTAAATCTATCACCTTTCTATTAGTGTTTGTTCCAGGCTAAGGGTCTGGATGGGGTATACTAAACAGAGAGCTTAGAAATTATTGGTCAATAGACCAATTTCAATATATTAAAATTCAGCCTAAAACAATAGACCTCGGCACGAGACTCCGGGGAATAAACCCCACAAACTCTGTAGTTATTCCCTACAACCTCTGGCTGAGGTCTGTTGTTTTAGGCTGAATTTTAATATATCGAAATTGGTCTATTCAAAGTTGTAAATGTCAGCTCAGAAATGACCTCTTGTTTGACTAATAGCTGAGTTCTAAGACAAACAAAATTTATTCATTTCCCAACTGATAACTGAGAAAATGCCAATTAACAATTAAACAGATAGACAACTGTGATTCAAGCACTCCCATCCAGACCCTTTGTTGAGGTTACCATCCTGCTATCGATGAACTATCAGTATACAGGGAACAGTCATTTTGTGTGTTATGAGAACTTAATATGTGCCACCCAAAAGCAGAAAGAAAATATGTTAAACAATGTGTTTAAAAATTAATAAGCTTGGGGGAAATTATGAACTACTTGTGTCAGCATGGCAAAATTCTTCAGCCAAGTCTTTACGATTTACGAGTTTATGACATAATGCATCGTTCAAAACTTGGTAAGTTGCAGTTAAACCATCCCTGCGCTTCCAGTACAACAACATTTGGTAAGCCTTTTCATCCAGTTCCTTGTTGTCTTCATGGAATTTTGTGATCTTTTCCTCTTCAATTTTTAGCCTGCGACCAACTCGCTTCCAGTCTAGAGCGAGTTTCTGTGCCAATACATGTAATTCCGTGTCAACTGGTGAACCCTCTTTAACTAATGGAACAAGAAAATAAAATCGCTTTTTAATACTATGTACCATTAATAGATACCTTGCCTGGGTTGTTTTGAAAGGTGGATAACGCTATCCACCAGATAAATCACTATTCAGAAGAGCGGTTTGTTTTGTTAACACTTATCCATGGGATAGCAATTTATCCGGTGGCAGCCTTTGAACAACTGGGGCCTGATGGCTGTAAATAACTTTACTGTGGTCCATTATCCAAGGAAAATTAAAACCCAGCCACATACTTCATACTTCTACAATTGCCACTGAAATCAGAATACACGTTAATGAATGATCGTATTTGATATTTGAGCTGTGCAGTATGTTTGAGAAAGTTGCAGTATAATATGAACTCATAATCTGACCAACTCCTTGTTGATGTGACAGCTCTGTAGGTAGACAGGGTTCACACATGTCCTGGAAAACCTGGAAAGTCCTGGAATTTTATTGTGGCATTTTCTAGGACTGTAAAGTCCTGGAAAAAAGCTACTGGTCCTGGAAAGTTCTGGAAATCTCAAACTCAAGTAAAAAAATATGAAATGTATGGCAGACAGTAAGGAGAATCAAAATTGAGGTCTTAGGAGTGAAAGGATTAATGTGAATTTTAGAGTCCTGGAAAAATCAATCCGAGTCCTGGAAAAGTCCTGGAAGTTTGTTTCTGGAAAAGGGTACAAACCCTGGTAGAGCACTGCACCGGTATTACAGAAGTCACAGATTTGAAAACCATTCAAGCCTGTGATTTTCCAGAATTTTAGTTCAAGAAAGTGACTTGAAACTCTCAAACTTCTGACATACACCTCCAACAAAACGAAATGCAGATTGATGGTTGAAATATTACTTTCTCAGATTTTAAATGCCCCAATCTACACCTGTTATTGCTGTGGAGCAAAAAGAGCGAGCGAGCAGCAACATAATCAGGATTTAAGAAGAATAATTATATATAGAAGAGGGTACGAATTCTTGAATTCATCA